>NC_142752.1:14230224-14275131 GCF_051943395.1 Hippocampus bargibanti
TGTACAAGCAGCTCTCATCGGAAGTGCAGACTAATAAAGAGTCCCCACAGAAATTTCTACTGCGTGCAATGGATCTTCGTCAAAGGATTCTTTTTGCATCTCAAGAAGCTGAATCAGAGGTGAAGTATGATCCCACGTTGGTCCAGAGTTTATTCCTGCACACAGTTCTGACGGGGTTACAGAGTGACAATGTAAAGAGTGACATGCAACCTTTCCTCCTGCTAACCACCACATCAGATGAAGTACTGTTAGAAAAATTAAACATGGCATGTGCAAATGAAAAAGAGCGACAGGAAAAAAAGAAAAATGCTGCTGCACGGGTGACAACGCTGAACACTGTCCAGTTAGATGACACACCAGTCCCGATTGGGAAGAAGACAGTCTTAAAGCAGAATACTGTTACTGTGCCGAATGAACTCCTTTCAGAGATCAAAGAGATGAGGTCAGAGATGATGCTGTTAAAAGAGCTGCGTGCAGAAGTGTCCCAGATCAAAGAGACTATTCAGAAACCAACAGCCACTTCTCAGCCCACCAGCGGAGGACCTGAACGCCTGCCTGACCACTACCCTGAACAGGTCGCCTTCACTCCACCTTCACAATATCAGGTAGATCCACCAGCCAGGCACTACTACACCCAGCACTCCCCATCAGCTCTTCAGCAGTACCACCCAGCACCAGGGCCCAGGCCGATGAGGGGGGCAGCACAGTTCCAGCAGCGGTTCGCCCCTCCGCAGTACTACATGCCCCGTCGCCCTCAGCCCAGGTGTTATTCTTGTATTCAGACAGGTGAAGAATATTGTCAGCACTGTTTTAAATGTGGAAGTAGTGAACATTTCAGAGCAGGCTGCAAAGCACAGAACTCAGCTAGGAACCATGCTTTAAACTAGAAAGGGTTACTCCAGTGGGACATGGTGTGACCACAGAGACAGATAGGTCCCAGTGTTACAGTGGTGCTATGAAAATGGAATGTAAGCCCCACACACGTGGCCCCGTTCAGAAGAGACATAAGCAGTCATTTGTCGAGCGTACAGATAAGAACCAGTGTGGCAAATTACCTTCGGTCAGGGAGTTAGTGGGAAAGAAATGTCTTATTCGGTGCTTTTTGGGTAACAAAAGGGTTGAAGCACTCTGGGACTCGGGGTCCCAGGTGTGTGCTGTAGATGAGTTATGGAAACAAACAAACTTACCTGACGTGTCATTGAAAAATGTGAATGAACTTATTGACCCTGATAACACTCTCAATATTGTGGCAGCTAATGGAACGGATATGCCTTATGTAGGATGGCTTGAGATATCATTTAAACTTGGTGCTAATGATCCAGGGCTACTTGTACCAGTATTAGTACTAAAAGGTGACCAGCAACAGTGTCCTATCATAGGGTTTAATGTCATTGAGCGTCTTGTGTTAGATAGCCTCTCTAATGAGTCACAAACAGGGGATACAGAAAAGCTCTTGAAATCGGTTAGACTAGCTTTTCCCCACCTTAAGCGCAATAAAGCTGCCACTTTCATAAAAGCAGTTAGTCTGGGACAAGCACATGAGTACCGTGTAAAAACAACAAATGAGAGATTCACTATAGCCAGGCATAGCTCACTTATTATTCCATGCAAAGTACAGGCTAAGCCCTTTAAGGAAGATGTTACATTGGTTTTTGAGCCAAGTGAAAACCCACAGTGGCCAGATGGCCTCGAGCTTTGTGACTCGTTGGTCTCAGTTAAGGCAGGTTCCATCCCTAGGATAGTTGTTAGTGTCCAGAACCCTACTAATCATGATATTAGGTTTCCAGTAAAGGCTATTATTGGTACAGTGCAGTCGGTAGGGTCTGTCTACCCACTTAACATATTTAAAAGGGACCTTCCTTCAGTGGTTGTCAATGAGGTCCATGTCCAGAATACCACCATCGCTCTCAGTGAGCAGTGGGACCCCCCAATTGACCTTTCTCATTTGGACGAAGATAAAAGAAAGACCGTTCAGCAGATGTTGAGAGAGGAATCGGCATCATTTTCAAAATCGGACGACGACATAGGGTGTGTGGAAAACCTACAAATGGACATTTTGTTGAAAGACACTGAGCCTGTTTCAAAGACATATATGTCTGTCCCAAAGCCAATGTACAGAGAGGTGAAAGACTATTTACAGGACTTGATAGCGCAGGGGTGGGTGGAAAAGTCCACTTCCTCCTACTCATCCCCTGTCGTCTGTGTCAGGAAAAAAGATGGTACACTGCGCTTATGTATTGATTACAGAGAGCTGAACCGGAAAACACACCCTGACCGGCACCCCATCCCACGGGTACAGGACGTGGTGGATAGCCTTGGGGGTAACACCATCTTCTCGCTGCTGGACCAAGGCAAAGCATACCACCAGGGGTTCATGTCCAAAGGGAGCCGACACCTGACTGCCTTCGTGACCCCTTGGGGCCTTTATGAATGGATTCGAATTCCGTTTGGACTCATGAATGCACCAGCAGCGTTCCAGCGGTGTATGGAACAATGTCTGGAGGGGTTACGGGACGAAATATGTGTCCCCTATCTTGATGACATTCTTGTTTTCAGCGGGACATTTGACAACCACGTTGAGGACGTCAGACGAGTGTTGCGACGTCTCAGGGAAAATGGAATAAAACTCAAAGCCCGAAAGTGTGACCTCTTTAAGCCGGAAGTGAGGTACCTCGGCAGGATTGTCTCTGCTGAGGGGAGCAGAATGGACCCGGCAGATACAGCAGCAGTGCGTGCCCTGAAAAACAAGCAGCCAGGCACTGTCGGTGAGCTTCGAGCCATTTTGGGACTATTAAGCTATTATAGGCAATACATCAAAGATTTCTCTTGTATCGCTAGTCCCTTGTATGCTTTGCTTAAAGCCCCTCTGAATGTTGAGACTCAGCAGCATCAAAGACAAAAATGGAAAGTGAGACATAACAGTGTGTCTTCCAACACACGTATTGAGTGGAGTGATGAGCATCAGTCAGTGTTAGAGCAGCTAATAGACTGTTTAGTTCAACCACCAGTTTTAGGTTTTCCTGACTTCGCGCATCCTTTCATTTTGCATACAGATGCCTCTAACCGGGGTTTAGGTGCTGTGTTGTACCAAAGACAAAATGGCAAACTTCGCGTGATAGCCTATGGCTCTCGGACATTAACTGCAGCTGAGAAGAATTATAATTTACACTCGGGCAAGTTGGAATTTTTGGCGCTTAAGTGGGCGATCACAGACAAGTTTCGTGATTATTTGTACTATGCACCATTCTTCACTGTGTATAGTGACAATAATCCACTCACGTATGTACTGTCGACTGCTAAGTTAAATGCAACTGGGTGCAGGTGGGTCGCAGAACTTTCTGATTTTAATTTTACTGTTAAATATCGTCCCGGTAAGGAAAATGTTGATGCAGACAGTTTATCTAGGATGCCCCTTGATATGGTAACATATATGGAAGGATGTACAAAAGAAATGTCGTATGATGCTGTGAGTGCTGCCGTACAAGCGGTTGACCAACAGAACGAGTCTAGTGCAGCTTGGTCTATGGGAATCTCAGCTATGTGTGCCGAGGTGTCACTAAACACACCGATAGCCCCATTGACTGTTGGACAGATCAAGCTAGATCAAGAGACTGACCCCATTATAGGACATATTATTAGATACAAACTGGCGGAGACGAAACCGCTAGGTACTGAACTAAGAAAGCATTGTCCTCAAGTTGTTTGTCTTGTGAGGGAATGGGACAAGCTACACTTTAATGACAGAGGTGTTTTGTACAGAAAAACGGCAAACAGAACCCAACTACTGCTTCCTGAAAAACACAAGGTGACAGTGTTAAAAGAGCTGCATGATGAAATGGGCCACCATGGTGTAGAAAGGACTCTTTCCCTTGTAAGGGATCGTTTTTACTGGCCCTTTATGCAAAAAGAAATAGAGGACTATGTACTGAGAGAGTGTGTGTGCCTAAAACACAAAAAGCCCAACCGTGAGACCAGAGCCCCTCTTACTAATATTGTGACTACTCAGCCTTTTGAACTTGTCTCCGTTGACTTTTTGCATCTTGACAAATGTAAGGGTGGTTATGAATACGTGCTTGTGCTAGTAGACCATTTTACACGTTTCGCTCAAGTTTATGCTACAACGTCCAAAGCTGGCAAAACAGCGGCAGACAAAATCTTTAATGACTATGCTTTAAAGTTTGGGTTCCCCCTTCGAATTCACCATGATCAGGGTGGTGAATTTGAAAATCAACTTTTTGCTCAACTGAAGGAATATTGTGGGGTTGCGGGTTCAAGGACAACCCCCTACCATCCACAGGGAAATGGACAAGTTGAACGATTTAATCGAACACTGATCCAGATGTTAAAGACACTGACAGAGAAACAAAAGAGTAACTGGAAAGACTCACTAAACAAACTCGTTTATGCTTACAACTGTACAAAAAGTGAGGTGACAGGGTTCTCACCTTTTTACTTACTTTATGGACGTTCACCACGTTTGCCAGTTGATATGTTGTTTAGTTTGAATCCAGACTCGAACCAGGGTGAAACCAACCAGAAGGACTATGTGAAGAAGTGGAAACAGGGCATGGAGGAAGCGTATGCGATCACGCAAGAAAATAACAACAAAGCTGCTGCCAGGAGTAAGAGACTATATGACAGTAAACTAAAGTATTCTACCCTGTTGCCCGGTGATCGTGTTCTGGTTCGAAACTTAACCCCACGTGGAGGTTCAGGCAAACTGAGAAACCACTGGGAGGATGTTGTTCATACAGTGGTTCGTCAAGTCAGCCAAGACATTCCAGTTTATGAGCTGAAACCTGAGAGGGGGAAGGGCAGATCTAGGATACTCCACCGCAATCTCTTGCTGCCATGTGATCATTTGCCATTAGAGACTTCACTACAGTCCCAGTCCAAGGAAAAGTCCACTCGGCAACGACCGAACAAGATGCCGGAAATGGATCCGGAAGAGGATGATGAGGAGGATGAGTATTATCCAGTGTTGCATCGCCAGAGCACCCGACCAGACTCACCAGAACCGCGGGACGTGAGCTTTGTGGAGACAACCCACCATGATGACAATCAACTGGGGAATGAACTGCCGGGGACGGAGCCGGGAGCTGCGGAAGTTGACCAATCTCAGGAGGGCAACATTGGTCCGGAAAATGATCCACCTGTGACAGTGTGTCCCCCTTTTCCCCAGCCACCCCCCAGTAATCCTGATATTGGGGGAAATCAACGGCCACGACGAGAACACAGGAGACCCAAGGTATTCACGTATGATCGCCTTGGTTCGCCATCTTGCTACAATGTAGGGACAGTACCATATCATGGTGAACAGACAATGCCTTGGATGTATGGCGCACACCCCTATTATGCCACGAAATACTACAGAAATAGTTAATCTAATTGTTATGGATTCTAGTTAGGGGTATTTGTTGGGGTTTGGGTTACTTGCAAGGTTTACTGGTTTCGGATACTTGTTAGGGTTATTTTTCGGGTTGCTTGTTAGGGACACTTGATAGGGATACTTGTTAGGGACACTTGTTAGGGTTACTTTTTAGGGTTACTTGTTAGGCACACTTGTTAGGGTTATTTGTTAAGGATGCTTGTTAGGGTTGATCGTAAGAGATACCTGTTGCAGTTACTTGTTAGGGTTACGGTTAGTTGCTGGGGTTACTTGTTAGGGTTAATTGTTATGGATACTAGTTAGGGATACTTGGTAGGGTTACCTGCCAGGTTTACTTGTTCGGGATACTTGTTAGGGTTATTTTTTCGGGTTGCTAGTTAGGGACACTTGTTAGGGTTACTTTTTAGGGTTACTTGTTAGGGATACTTGTTAGGCTTACTTGTTAGGGATACTTGTTAGGCTTACTTGTTAGGGATACTTGTTATGGTGTACATTTTAGGGATACTTGTTAGGGATACTTGTTAGGCTTACTTGTTAGGTATACTTGGTAGGTGTACATTTTAGGGATACTTCTTAGGGTTTCTTGATAGGGTTACTTGCTAGGGTTACTTGTTAGGGATACTTGTTAGGCTTACTTGTTAGGGATACTTGTTAGGCTTACTTGTTAGGGATACTTGTTATGGTGTACATTTTAGGGATACTTGTTAGGGATACTTCTTAGGCTTACTTGTTAGGTATTCTTGGTAGGTGTACATTTTAGGGATACTTCTTAGGGTTTCTTGTTAGGGACACTTGTTAGGGTTACTTGTTATGGTGACTTGATAGGGTAACATGTTAGGGAAACTCGATAGGGATACTTGTTATGGTTACTTGTTAGTGTTATTTGTTAGGTTTACTTGTTTGGCTTACTTGTTAGGGGCAATCCAGATGACACACGTAGAGCCCCCCATTCCATCAGCCTGCGAAGTTCCGCCATTACACCAAACAACATCAGATAAGTGTCCAAGCATGGCACATCCTGTAGCTCTCATGCCACTATAAGATGCAGGAATAGTATCTTTTTCCCTTAGCATCCTCGTGAATGAAGCACGACAAAATGGAAGTGATTATCCTCAAGAGTCTTGGTACGCTCGTATCAAGTTCGGGACGGCTTGGACCACTGGTTGGGATTCCGTTGTGGTCCATTCTGAGCCCAAAACAAAATGGGTTCGAGGTAGCTGTGCCCAAGAGGTAAAACGAACTGTCGTCAAGATAGCTCGAGGGAACTGGTTAGGAACTGGAGCACAATTGCAGATATCCAACTTGTTATCATAACCCACAAGGTTGCAGGATACATAGACTTGAGACTCTGTCCTGATTTTCGTGAACATCACACTGGTTTTCCCGTAACTATATGCATGATGTCATCTGTGAAATCACCAGTCGTAACATCGCCTCTCCAGCATAAACCACATATTAAACTGACAGCCTGGATGGAAACACCTGACAAAAAGGCCCAAAATTCAGGTGTCATGGACGCATTATATCAACCGTTTGCAGGAGAAAAACATGACTGGAATCCATTGTTATCAAACACGTGGTATCGTTATGCTACAACAATTGCTAAACAAATAGGAAAAGTAATTGTTTTGTATGTTCTTATATGCCTCATTCTGTGACGCAACAACGCGTGCATTCCTTTGGATGCACGCATTGTTGCGTATTTGGAGATAAGATGGCTCGAGCTGCTTGTATGTTAATATCTTGAAGTCCAATGATGGCGCCCGAGTAGGCAGCCGTCAGCAAGTGCTCTCATGAGCCTTGCTTTTTTTGGTTGTTTTTGTATTGTTTTGTGTTTTCTTTTGTCACTTTGTGTTGTTGTGCATCCAGTGGAATTGATACGGATTGTTTTTTCAGCATTTTTGGCCACGACATTCATCAAGTAGGAGACTGTGCTGAGCGGTTGCGCCTTTTCGGCAGCATGGATATGCCAGTGATGTTTTTGAATGGGAAGAATGTCAGTGCCATTCGACTGTCATCGCTGGACACCAAAGGGGACATTGTGCTTTTTTGCGCCTGTAATGGGCAGCATCTTCACGGCAACGCTTTTTTTGGCGGAAGGGTCGGCGTCAGTCTGCGGCTGGATGGATGCATGGCTTGAGGAGCCCGTGATGGGAGGAAAGGAGCGTCAGCGCAGAGCGCCGATGCGTATGTGGAACTGTTACGGCTTGGAATTGAAGCAGATTAATGTGGGACAGGAGATGTGAGACAATCTCTTTTCGTCAATGGATGCTACAGCTGCGTGTTTGCTTTCAACATTTGGCCTGTAGTCGACGTGCACGTTCCACCGTGATGTCCCTGATCCACTGGTGGAAAGACGCTTTGATCCTTTCCTCTTTCATCTAGAACTGCTTCATGTAATCATAAAGAGGGTACAGCAAGTCCTGAAGAATAAATGACTCTCTGTGTCTTTGTTTTGTCATATTGTCTTTGTGCTGTCATATTATTTGTTATGTAGTTTTTTTTGTTCTTTTGACTTCAAGAGGGCGCCGCGAGAGTGGCTGCCTTTCCAGCAGCTCATGTATTTTGTTTTTCTACTTTCATTCCTTTCATCACTTTGCTGCTGTGAAATGTAAATTTATCCACTGTGAGACTAATAAGAGCAAATCCAATCCAATCCAATCCAATCTTCGCATAAAGCTGATCATTTTCCGGTTCTTCGCAATGCTTCGAGAGGAGAGATTGTTCCAAGTTTAGAGACCATTTTGGAAAATGAAAATCAGGTTATGACCGAGAGCGGGTTGCGATTACCAGTATGCGTTGCAATGTACGGTACGGGTCAAAACTTAGGTTTTATAGATGAGGATAGATGTTTATATGTGCTACCGTTAAACACTAATGTCACCGTTTTACCCGTATCTTCACATCTTTGGTGGTTATGCGGTTGGAAAGTATACTCTGTTATTCCTCCGCCTACGGTTTGCGTGCACCTGTTACTGTAACTGACAATACTTTCATCGTTACCAGTCGTCCAGCGCACCATCATGTGTAAAGAAGAGTGTCGTTTAAGCCCCATGATTCGATCTGGGGAACTGATGTTCCAGAACAATTCAAACACCATAGCACGGGTAGTAAGGTAATGTTCGCTCTTTTTCCACAAATTGGAGTGGCTAAAAACATGCTACGAATTGAAACAATTGATTACAGATTTCAAGTGTTTTGTAAATGCCAGTTTGAAAGTAGATGAAATGCAAAACACCGAAATTGCAGCAATTAGACAAATGGTGCTGCAAAATAGAATGGTTTTGGACCTTTTGACAGCCCCACAAGCGGGCGTCTGTGATATGGTGGGTGACACATGTTGTACGTACATACCTGAAGAAGCGAATTCCATAAACATGACAAATGCTTTGTCTGTTATCAGGGATCTCAGAGATAGGAATTAGATCCCAACATCCACCAAGGTCACCTTCAGGTCAACAACTGAAGTGGAGGGAGCGTTCAACCGCCTCTGCCAAGCCTTTTCCAATCCCCCAGTCCTACGTTATCCCGATCCGGACCTCACATTCACGGTCGAAGTCGACGCATCCGAAGCCGGAGTGCGGGCTGTCCTGTCCCAGCGCTCCCTTACTGTCCAGAAACTTGGCCCATGCGCCTTCCTCTCCCGCCGTCTCAGCCCCGCAGAAGCCAATGATGATGTAGGCAACCGGGAACTGTTGGCGGTCATTCTGGCTCTGCAAGAGTGAAGACACTGGCTTGAGGGGGCCAAACACCCCTTCACCGTTTATAACGACCACAACAACCTGGCTGCCATCCGGTCGGCCAAGACACTCAACTCTCGGCAGGCCCGATGGGCACTCTTCCTCACACGGTTTAACTTCTCTCTCACCTACTGCCCAGGGTCGCAGAATACCAATCCTGATGCCCTATCTCACATCCACGAGCCGGCAGAGAAGGAGGACACCATCACCAACATCCTGCCGTCCCAACATATCCTGGGGGTCCTGCAGTGGGAGGAAGGTAGAGAGGAAGGTCCAGGAAGCCCAGGGGAGCAACCCCATCCCAAGGGGTGGCCCGATGGATCACCTGTTCGTTCCCCCCGCACTACGCACCAAGGTGCTACTCTGGGACACACCTCCAAAGTAGCTGTCACCCAGGGGTCAACAAGACGATACAACTCATCGCCCAGCGGTTCTGTTGGCCTGCGTACAGGAAGCGTGGCTATCCACGAGGGACCTCCGGCTGGCCGGGACTTCGGCCAAACTGGGCCCCCGCTTCGCAGGTCCCTTCCCCATCAAGGCCATCCTCAGCCCAGTCTCGGTGAGGATTTGGCTGCCACCCACGATGCAGATCCATCCGGTCTTCAATGTCTCCCTCCTCAAGCCAGTGGAAACCAGCACCCTAGCCCCCCCCCCCCCCCCCCCCCCCCCCCCCGGATGTTGGAAGATGGCCCGGTCTACACTGTGTGGGAGATACTGGACTCCAGGCGCATGGGCAGGGGAGTGCAGTACCTGATCGACTGGGAGGGCTAAGTGCCAGAGGAACGTCAATGGATCCACCATTCCTGGATTCTCGACCCATCGCTCACCCAAGCATTCCATTCAGCTCACCCCTCCAAACCTGGTGGGCCGCCAAGAGGCGTCTGTTGATGGGGGGCACTGTCACATCTTCGTTGCCGTCAGGAGCGCGCCCCTCCCCTCCGGTCTCTTCCTCCGCTGCTCCTCTGAGACGGCCCCTGCCTTCCTGGCTCACCCGGCTCACGGACATGTTCCCCGTTCCCGTAATTATGCCTTCTGGCTATTAAAGCCACACCTTCCGTACGGTCGTTGTCGGAGTATTGTTGGAAGTTCCCCGCTGCTACCACACCACCAGGTCTGTTCAGTTATTGCCCTCATTGTCACCTCTTTGTTATTTTTGTGCGTGTCTCAGTAAAGACTCTTTTTTGGAACTCTGTCTCACCATGTATTTTGGATCCAACCCTTACCTCCTTCCGTCGTCCCTCGAGTCTTGTCATTACGCCTCGAGTGGACATGACAATGACCCGTCGAAGTTTATCCAGTATAACATCCTTTCACTCGATGCCAATGATGCCCCAGACATCTCCTGAGAACCTTCAGTGTCTCTTGCCCATTCAGCTGATAAGAAGCACACAATTTCTCAAAACTCTCAGTCCAACTTTCCGCATTCTCAACAAAATTGCCTAATCTTTTGCACGCTTCAGCGACGTCACTGTCACACCATGGTCTATGGTATACACAAAAATAGTTCGGGCCTGCAAGCCTGTAGAATTCGGGTTAGCAACTTGAACAAGAGAAAAAACTTCACAATCACTTGCATCATTCACCTTAAAATTATGCCATTGTCCAAGTGGATACAATTGTTCAGAACGACTTGTTTTGCTTCTGGTACGTGTGATAACACCATCACAACCACAAGAAAATTGATCTGCAAAATCAGGTTGCAATTACTGTATCCCCCAGAGGGGGTCATGAGCGCTTCGTGTTGCTGGTCTGCAAAAGTCACAGTTGGAGTCACCACCGGGGGGCTCCTCGCTGGCCTCCTTCCCCTTCAGAGCAGCGAAGGAGAGGGAGGCAGAGGAGGGGGGCTGAGCCGTCCGCTCTCCCCAGGCCCCGCTCCTACCCAGAGCAGAAACGGAGGGGGGCTGAGCTGCCGGCTCTCCTGGGCAGCACACAGTTCCTCCCCAGGCCTCCCATGGGGGCTCTCTGTAACCTGAAACAATGACTGGTTTTCTGCCGCCATGAGGTCTATTCTTTGACGCCGACAAGCAACAGTCTCATCGTCAGAACTCATTTTTTAAAGACATTGCAGCAACAATAGTTCTCTCCGCTTTTTTTTTACCTGTTTCACTTCAAGCTCATTTTCCCTAATTTGTGCCTGTTCAAGCCACGTTTCACACACCAAAATCTCAGCTCATCTTCTGTAGAGATCTGCCAACCGCAGATGCCTCCTGGAGCATAAAATGAAACAAGAACTTTCAATGGCTGAACTTGCAAAGCACCAGAAAATTCGCCACGCT
Organism: Hippocampus bargibanti; assembly: GCF_051943395.1. Taxonomy (NCBI): domain Eukaryota; kingdom Metazoa; phylum Chordata; class Actinopteri; order Syngnathiformes; family Syngnathidae; genus Hippocampus; species Hippocampus bargibanti. The sequence goes on from NC_142752.1 coordinate 14,241,630, forward strand.
GCATCCATTTATCACAATAAACCTCACATCCTGGAAACTTCTTAGCCATTAATTCAGTATCCCGGTGGATTTGGGTTTTCTTAGAAAAGATTGCACCAATTGTATCAAATCACCACAGTTCACCAACAATTTTCTCCTGTTTCCTTTTGTCCCAGCAAAGCACACACCCGCTGTGTTAACTCAAACAAAAGAAGACTCCCACTGTGTCAACGTCTCCAACCAAGCGACGTGCTCATATACACACACAATGAACGCACATACAACACACGCGCACGCGTGCACGCACTCACGCACTCACGCGCACACTCTCACAAGCGGGTCAAATGGCTCCACACCCGACCCCCCTTTTGTTCAAGAACTTTCTGTCACACAAAGAAACTTCTCCAGCTCACCACCCGGCTAAAATCAGCCAAACTGAATGCATTAACATCACGGAAAATCACCGATCAATTGCAGCTGCAATTAAACAAAAAAACACAAAATCGTCCGAATCAGATTAATAAATAAATCTTTCATCAGCCCTCGCACCAAAAATAAATTCCAGAAGTTCACCCCTCGTGAAGAATCTTTTCCTGGAAGATTCCGGTCTTATGTTCCGTTAGCCGGCGTGCGGCAGCAAACTCAATGACCTAAAATGGCGTCAACTAGTCACGCGCGAAAACTCCACGGATAGGCTAGAATTAGAATGGTTCGCCTTGACCACTGACATTCGCATTACAAGCCTGAGATACGCAGACTAACCGTGAATAGAATTACTTTTGGCCGAAAGAATTCCACAATACATTCAATCAAAATACAGTAAAGTCTCGTTATATCGATATTCAAGGGAGTCTGAAAAAATATCGATATAACCGGGACTATCGATATATCCGATCCTGCGCCGAACTGCATTAAACAAAAGCCGCCAAAAGAGGGCAGCCAAGCGCCATATAAGAAACGGAGGTGGCCATTAGCTCCCTTTTTTGTTCCCCCAATGTTGCCTCAAAATGGCACATATAATTCTTTAATGATTGTAAACATGTATGCTTTAATCTTCAGAACTACAGTGTATTTGAAAGATATTCATAACTGGATGTGTAACAAGAAAGCATATTATCCGAATCTGAAGCCATTGTTTGGATTCACAAGCAATGCAAGACGTCTTGGCGTGAAGTCATTTTTATTTGCATTTAAATAAAAAGTGACATCGGCTGTCCTTTAAAACACAGTATGGAATGTTAATAATTTTCAAAATCATCGCGCTTCAGCAGACAAACAAGAAACATTGTTTCAAAAAACGATGGCATTCATATACAGTACAGTGGGCATGTACATAACACAACAAGGAAACTGCAACGCTTTCATCTTACTGTATTATGTATACAATTTAAAAAAGTCATCAATCTTCTTCTGCTTCCCATTTTTACCTTTTAACACAAACACTTCAATCTCGTCTGCTACACACGAGCTAGCGTCTGAAAATGAAAATGGCTCTGCTACACGGGTGCTGGGCACGTAACCAAGTCACCTGACCAAGTCGACCAATGGCGCGACTGATGGCGTGACACGTAACCAAGACACGTGACCAAGTTGACCAATGGCGCGACCGATGGCGTGTCACGTGACAAAGTCACACGGCCAAGCCGACCAATAGCGCGACCGATGGCGGCTCATGTGACCAAATCGACCAATGGCGCGACCGATGGCGGCTCACGTAACAAGACACGTGACCAAGTTGACCAATGGCGCGACGGATATATCGATATAAACAACAAAAATGGCCGGCAGGGGATGAAAAGGAGCACCGTAATAACCGGATTATCGTAATAACCGGGTATCGTACTAAACGGTACTAATTATACATAAAAAGACTAGAAATGTGCAAGGGAAATGAAAATAGTATCGTAATAAGCGGTACTATCGATATAACCGATATCGATATAACGAGACTTTACTGTAGCTGCATGCTGGCGTCACCCACCTGTAAAACTTGTCGAACTCTTCCATGCAGTCAGGACAGGAGGAAGGAAAAAGGGGCCACCACTCTAAAGGAATCCTTTGTCTCTCGTGGTCAGTCACACGCAGGCACCCACCACTCGCTCCAGTTCTAATTATTGTATCTCTTCCTGGTTCTGGTTCGATGGAGCTTTATGATGAAATACCAGCGGGGACCATAGATGGCAAACAGAAAACACTACTTTATTCTTGCAAACAATGGAAGGACATGTCTAGTTGGAGTGGGGAGCGAGAGAGAAAAGGCCGCCCCTTTCACCTAGTTTTATCACACAGCAGCGATGACATCATCTGGACCAGGCCTATCAGCAACGGGGAGGGGTTGGGAGAACATTAGACACTGAAAATGAATATTTGTTGCATCCTACTGATGCAACAAGTTATCTAATAAGCTACATACATCCATATAGACTAAACTAAACATGAAATAACATAGGATGTTTACCGATGTGTATAAAAACACTATCACCTCATGTCTCTTCACATGGCAGAAGAGACTCAAGCTCAACAGGGTCTTCTTTCCCAGCTGATTCCGCCAAGCCTGTTTCCTTGGCTGTGGTTTCGCTAGAGAGTGGGTAGGAACAGTGGGAATCCCGTTCATCCATTCACGCACGTCACTAATTAAATGACAATGCATTTTGGCTACCTCAACAGAATCATAGTTACTCCTGCTGTTTACCCGCGCTTCGTTGAATTTCTTCACTTTGACATTCAGAGCACTGGGCAGAAATCATATCGTGTCAACACCCGCCACGGGCCTTCGCAATGCTCTGTTTTAATTCAACAGTCGGATTCCCCTGGTCCACACCAGTTCTAAGCCAGCTGCTAGGCACCGGCCGAGACCACCCGGCGGAGGGACGCACCCCAGGCGACCGCCGCCCGCCCCCTGCCAGCGGGGTTGGAGGTGCCGGACGAAGAACGGGTGGAGTTGGCCGCCGCGGAGGGAACCCGCCGGGTGCCACAGCTGAAGAGATCCGCGGGCAGGGATGCACGTCCAGATTCGCCGCCGACACGACACCTTCGCTCGAACGCCTTCCCCCAGGGCCTACGTGGACGCCTGGCAGGGAGCCGACAACAGAGGGGGGTCGCCAGGGGCGCCGCGTCGAGTGGCCAGTGCGGTGGGGTCCCCCTGCCCGGTGCTGCGACACCATAACGACACCCCCACCGCATACGACCCTGATTCCCGCCGGGACGGTGCCGCACCCGCACACCGGGTTCAAACGGAGGAGAGGGGCGGGCGATGGGGTGGGGTGACTGCTCGCCTAGCCGCGGCGCGCACCCAGCCCCGCCTCGCCCTCCAGCCCGACCGACCCAGCCCTCATAGCCAATCCTTGTCCCGAAGTTACTGATCCGAATTGCCGACTTCCCTTACCCACCTTATTCTGAAATGCCAGGCTGTTCACCTTGGAGACCTGCTGCGGATATGAGTATGGCCTGTCACATGACTTACATCTTCTCCCCCAGATTTTCAAGGGCCAACGGGGGCTCACCGGACGCTGCCGACACCACGACGCTTTCCAGGGCGCGGGCCCCTCTCTCGGGGCGAACCCATTCAAGGGCGCCCTGCCCTCCACCTGAAAGGTGCGCTGGTGCGGGAAAGACTCGGCGGGCCGTGGAAGACCGGAAGACGGACGGCGCCGACGAGTGCGCGCGCCTCTCCGCCACTCCAGGTTCGGGGATCTGAACCCGACTCCCTTTCGATCGGCCGGGGGCGACGTAGACCATCGCCCCTCGCTTCCGAATGCCGCTCGACCATCACCTAGGACTGACTGACCCATGTTAAACTGCTGTTCACATGGAACCCTTCTCCACTTTGGCCTTAAAAGTTCTCGTTTGAACATTTGCTACTACCATCAAGATCTGCACCCGCCCGAGGCGTCCGCGCCGACGTGCCGGCGACGGCCGGGTGTGGGCCCGATGCTCCAGCGCCATCCATTTTCAGGGCTAGTTGATGCGGCAGGTGAGTTGTTACAGACTCCTGGGTGGGTTTCGACTTCCATGACCACCGCCCTGCAGTCTCTATCAACCAACACCTTTTGCAGGGTTCTGCATACCAAAAGTGGCACACTGGGCGTCTTGCATTCCACGCCAGGCTCCAAGCCTGAGAATAGGTTGAGGCCGGTTCGGCCCCAAGGCTTGTCATTGGCTTTACCAGATGAAACTGCGAGTCGAGCACCAGCTATCCTGAGGGAAACTTCAGAAGGAAACAGCTACTAGATGGTACTATTAGTCTTTCGCCCCTATACCCAGGTCGGACGATCGATTTGCATATCAGGACCGCTGCGGGTCTCCACCAGTTTCCTCTGGGTTCGCCCTGCCCGGGCATAGTTCACCATCTCTCGGGTCCCATCGCGCACGCTCTTGCTCGACCTCCCCCACGCTGCGAGCGAGGTGAGCCGGTGGTGCACCCGAACCCCGAACTTCTTGGTCCGTGTTTCAAGACGGGTCGGGTGGGCTAACGACATCGCCATGGACCCCTAGTGCCGTACGTGCCGGCCGGTCCCCGCCCTGGCAGCACGTCGTGCCCAGCGCCCAGTGAGGACAGTATGCGCGCTGAAAGGCGACCGCGCCGGGGGCGCGGTGCCCCGGCCACAAGAAGCGGAAGGCGCAGAGGTACGTCCCTAATCTCCGAGGGGAAGCGGCAATGTCTGGGCACGGCAGCGCTGTAAAGCTTGGGAGGCGGTCAATTTCACTGTTTTCCATCCATTTTCTCACACTCTGTCATCTGCCTGTCTCTTTAATGTTTAAATCCCCCCACTGCTGCGTTCTTGACCAATCACGTGGCTTTAAGCAAAGACTGGGGGCAGGGAATAAAGGACAAAAAGAAAGTCGGCTGGCATTTCCTTGTTAGGAACAACACATCACAGCTCCGTGTGTATCCCGAAAAATAGTTCGTATGCCAAGGTTAAATTTTCATCAATTTAATGTTCTTAAACCGAAAAGTTCGTAAGAAAGGGGTTCGTAAACCGAAGTATCAGTGTATCAAGAATGTGCTGTGGTTTGCAGTCGATTGTTTCTGCTGCGTGATGCCTGAAACAGCGGATGATGGTGTTAAAAACTTTGACTCTTATCACCATCTGCTTTGGGTTGTAGTCTCGACAAAGAAGTTGCTAAACTTCTGGAGCTGAAGGTGCAGCTGGGAGTAGATGATGGAAAGAATCAGTTTGTTCTTAAAACAGCAAACGTTATTTCATTGTGGTACAACTGACTCGATATATATTTTATAATTATTGAAACCATTCAAGCAGGCATGCACAATTATTAAAATACAGGTAACATCCGATTTACGACCGGAACGGGTTATGACCACCCGTACTTACGATCACAACCGCCAGAGTATAGAATATAGGGTATAGAGCAGGGGTGCTCATTACGTTGATCGCGATCTACTGGTCGGTCGCGGAGGTAGTACTGGCCGATCGCAGCGTGACAGTAAAAAAAAATCAGCCTATCAAACGTCCCATCACTTGATTGACATACAGGGCAACCATTCAGATGACAACTAAATTTTGACATTTGGGTCGCCGCATATGCGTAAACAACGACGCTAAACACAGCAAAATTTACAAGCTAGTCAGTGAATTCCCTCAGATTATAAGCCCTTGCTAAAACATATGGTGATCAAAATGAGTGAGAAAGCTGGACCAAGTAAGAAGGCAAAACCATATTACTTTCATACGGAATGGGAGGTGGACTTTTTCTTCGCGGTGTCATTTTCAAAATGCGTATTGCCAAGTGCAGGCAGACTTCTTGAATTACCAGTGCATAATCCACCAACAAGCGTCATGCGCGAAAATGCTCAACATGAGGAAATGTGCTACCTCCTTGACTGCATTATTCGGCTCCACTTATTTATGTGAGTCAGCCTTTTCCTACATGAAGATCATGAAGTCCAAATACCGTTCCACCATGACTGATGAACATTTGGAAATGTGCTTGAGGCTGGCTGTCAGCAGCTACTGTCCCTGGCTGATTAAATTCAGTGCAAGTCATCAAAGTAAACTCAGGTAACTACAAAAAAATGTTACTAGTTATTTATTATGTTATGTATATGTAGTTATTATGTGTGTTGTGCAATATTGGCTTTTTCAGTTATGCAAGGTACATCAACATACATTGTACATACAACGATGAGAAGGTTTCTTAAGCCGTCATCTGTACAAATTTGAGAACCAAATTAAGAACCACCACAGACGTATTGTACATACAAAGAATCCTTAAAACATTTGAAAATAATTGTTTTGCATTTTTGATCATGGTGGGTAGATCATTTTGACTTGGTTGTTGTAAAAGCAGCTCGTATGCTGAAAAAGTGTGAGCACCCCTGGTATATATATATATATATATACCATATATACATTTTATATTTATTTATTATTATTATTTTTTTTTTAAATGGCATGAAAATGTGCAAACAAACAAAGTAAAAGAAACAACACTGCAAACAACACTGCAAACAAAGTAGAATAAAATCAAACACACTCTCTTTGAGCTGTTCTCTATTCTCAAAAAGAAGAAAGACAAAAAAAGAGCGTGCTAACAACTACCGATAACAATGTTCTTCTCACTGAAAAAGACTCCTTCAGTAGAAAAAGACGTTACAGCGCAGCGGAGTCAGGATGAATAGGCGCAGTAGCAAAATATTGTTTTACAACACTGTTCTTTACGTCTGTGTAAGCTCTCAGTCATACAGGAGTGGTCCATTGATGAAAAGGTTTCTTCAGCCGTCATCTGTACTTCCTTGAAGGTGTCGGACATTTCGCTTCTTATCCAAGAAACTTTGTCAGCAAACTAAAGTCTTACTGGTAGTTTAGGCCCATATATATCCCTACTGTCCAGACATGGCGGTGCCGGACTCTGCTATGATAGGTCCCTGCTTTCAGGTGTGGGGGAGCAGAGGACTACTCCCTGCAGCTGCTCCACTGATCTTTAAAACACTGCGGTGATCAAACTCACAACAACAACAAAATAGACATACGGTGATACCCCAGCTTATGAACTTAATTGGTGTGTGTAAGGCAAAAAGTGTGTCTCCCAACTATTAATTTCCCATAGGAAACCATTAAAAATGAGAATAATTCGTTCCCAGATGCCTATAAAACATAATTTTTGACGACATAAGCCTTAAAACTATACAAATATACCTTATTTTATGTATAATAAATGTGTTATTGGATTGTAATGAAAGAAATAAACTGTACGATATGATAAAGTCGTTTTATTTACCTTTGTGATGGTCCATCGATGAGAAGGTTTCTTCAGCCGTCATCTGTACAAAAGTGAAGGTTTCGGACGTTTCGTCTCCTATCCAAGAGGCTTCGTCAGCGAACTAAAGTCTGCCTGGTCGTATCGGCCCCATTTATATATCCCTAATGTCCAGACATGGTGGCGCCGGACACAGCTATAATAGGTCCCTACTCTCTGGTTGGGGGGGCAGAGGACCCCTCCCTGTGGCCCCACTGATTGTTCCTACATTCCTGACTAACGACTGGCCTATTACCCCCTCACCCACCGGTATCACCTCATCAGCATAACGACCCTCATCAGCATTACGAAAGTTGCCTAACCTGTTTTGCCTAAGCAGGCTATTGTATGAACGATCCAAATTGAACCTCACCCCACCAGACCTGTTTAATGAAGGATTTTGTTGTTTTATAAGAATCGCTTCTTTTACCCCCCTTTCAAACCATCTATGTTCTTTCGCTAAGATTTTAACCTCATTGTCATCAAATGAGTGGTTGCTAGCTTTTAGGTGCAAATGTACTGCCGATTGAGGTCCACTTATATTATCCCTGCGATGTTGATAAAGTCTTTTTTTGAGAATTTGTTGAGTCTCCCCAATGTACTGCTCTTTACAATACATTGCTCAATACAATACATTGTACTGCTCTTTACAATACATAAATATCTAATAATAAAACACACGGAGACACACCATTTTTTTTACATCTCCCCCCCAAAAAAACAAACGTGGTACCTGTCCACGGACCTCCGACCTTGTGGGCACCGCTCACATTCAGGATTTTATTCAAATCTAAGAAATAAATGAACAAAAGCACTAAAACGCTCTTTTTTTCTGTGTTGAAGGTGAATGACAGGCGCATCCTTGATGGGATGTTTGCCGTGAGCGGCGTTCCAGACGACATGTTCCGCACCATCTGTTCAACGGTGGACAAACTTGATAAGGTCCATATAATTTTGTTTCTTTTGGACCAGGTTGTTGTTTTTTTTAGGTAATTAGTCCCTTGACTAATCAACATCAACAACGCTTGATGTTAGCTACACGATGGAGGCTAAAACACTTTGGTCTTTGCTAACAACAACTACACCATTAGCTTTGTGCTACCTAGCTTGCTATCTATTTGCTATCCATTTGCTATCTATTAGCTAGCTCCCCAGCTGGCTATCTATTTGCTATCTGTTGAGTTAAATGTTGTTCTTGCTGGTTCAGCTCTCCATTTGTATAGTCTAAATATTAAATCAGCAGGAAGCAAGGTGATATACAAAAAAAGGAATATTTATTATCAGGCAGCTCCAGGGAGAAGCAAGGCCAAGGGACAGAAATGCAAGAGCGCGCTCAAGCGCGCGTCTCAAACATTTATAAACAATAGGAGTGATGTCACTTTGGAAAAGACCTATTATCTGCTAGATACAATCATGAATATTATTATTAGACTGAAACTTGATAGCTAGATTTCTATACTAAGTACAAGCTGAGTACATGTATACTCATTCACCTATACAGAAAACTAAAGTACATACATATATGGACTTACAAGTACATATATGGAGTTTCAAGTCCTAAATTACTCCTAGGACGAAGGAGTTTCCCAAGTCCTAAATTCTGTCCAAGACCAGATCTCCTAGATGAAGATGACAGGTTAACAGGCTGTGTCTGTTTAATTCAGATTGACCACAGGCCATCTGTGCCTTTATTGTAGGCTTATTGTTTGGTTGTCCAGCTAAGAATGGGACTTTTTAAATGCGATAACTTTTTATTCTGTCGAATCTCCATCAAATAAATGGAAACATACTAGCTAGCTAGCAAGCTAATAGATAGCTAGCTAACTAGTTAGCTAGAGATGACATTAAAATCTTATTTACTAATTCCTAGCTAGCTAGCTAGGAGTACAGTATTTACTATTTTGACAATTTTAGATTTATCGTTTTCATTGGAAACCGTAATTGTCATTATTAATCCGTCACTCGGAATGGGATAATCAAATCCGTAGTTTTTACAGCAAAACCAGACTAGTTGGCAGGTATGATATTGGTGTCAAGCAATGGTTGTCTAAATTCCTCCTTTCAACTGGTACAAGAGGCCTCGATGTAAGATACAAACAGCCGCGCTCAAGTAGGACATTGCCATTGGCTGCCAACTTTATCAGCATCCTCAATAGTTGGTGTTGAAAAAGTGGATTAAGAACTTTGAAGAAAACACCACATCGTGACTGCTTTTACTTACAAATGTCATTTATTTTCCCATGCCGCCACTGAATTGGGAATACTTCATTAAAAACTGTTTTGTCTTGGATTGGATTGGATATGCCTTTATTAGTCTCACAGTGGAGAAATTTACATTTCACAGCAGCAAAGTGATGAAAGGAATGAAAGTAGAAAAACGAAATACATGAGCTGCTGGAAAAGCAGCCACTCTCGCGGCGCCGTCTTAAAGTCAAAAGAACAAAAAAAAAAAAATAACAAATAATATGACAGCATAGAGACAATATGACAAAACAAAGACACAGAGAGACATTCATTCTTCAGGACTTGCTGTACCCTCTTTGTGATGACATGAAACAGTTCTAGATGAAAGAGGAGAGGATCAAAGCGTCTTTCCACCAGTGGAGTCTTGCACTCATCTATGAAGCGCCCTCTCGCAGATGCCGTGGAAGGATGTGAAAAGAGAGATGGTGGATGATAGAGTGTTTATGCACATTAGTAAACATATTACGTTATTTCATGTTTAGATTAGTAAACATATGTTTTTTCATGTTTAGCTTAGTATACATTATGATTAGTGCACGTTTAATTTCAGTCTAATTTAGTTAAATAAAATTATCAGTCTTATTAGTTCAATAGTCGTTGCAAAGAAGCAACAGCTCCAACGACAATCTAAGACCCTCCCAACACTGAGTTGTTCGTAACCGATTGGACGGGAAGATCGACTTGTCCGCAACTGATTGGACAACAGATCGCCACTGTGTATTGATAGAGTGTTTATGCACATTAGTAAACATATTACGTTATTTCATGTTCAGATTAGTAAACATATTATGTTATTTCATGTTTAGCTTAGTATACATTATGATTAGTGCATGTTTAATTTCAGTCTAATTTAGTTAAATAAAATTATCAGTCTTATTTGTTCAATAGTCGTTGCAAAGAAGCAACAGCTCCAACGACAATCTAAGACCCTCCCAACACTAAGTTGTTCGTAACCGATTGGACGGGAAAGATCGACTTGTCCGCAACTGATTGGACAACAGATCGCCACTGTGTATGTTTAAAAACTTGTCAGAGCGGGAGCTCGTTCTCTTTGTTCTATCTTTGTCCGTGTGCTCATGTCTTCGTCCCACCGAGACGAGAAGTGCTTTTTCTGTCTCATTAGAATAAAGTAGTTTTTTGTTCACCATCTATCGTCGTTGCTGATATTTTTATCAAGTGAACTTCGGACAATACCGAACCAGGAAAGACGAACAAGAATTTTAACCGAACAGTGGATGAGAAAGGCTTGTCAGAGGAGGCCGCCGACCAGATTGGGAAATATGTCAGCATGCAGGTAAGAGTCCAATCGTATCACACGTCAGAGTGAAATGTTTCTTCTTTCTGAAAATAAAAATACATTTCATTTATAAGCGCCTTTCAAACTGTCAAGGTCACTTTACAGTCACATAAGTTTTTCTGTGGGTGAGCAGCAGCAAAAATGCAGTGAAATCACCCTTGCCCGACACAAACTTGCAAAGAAGAAAAAGTTTGATTTAAAAGAACAGTGATACATCAGCTTATGACCTTAATTGGTTCCCAGAATTGTGTGCAAGGTGAAAAGTTCATCTGAACATTTATTTCCTATAAGAAACCATTAAAAAGAGAATAATCCGTTCCCAGGTCTCCATAAAATATAATTTTCTACTAAATAAGCTTTAAAGGATAACCGACGCCGAACAAGTTGTGTCCATAATTCGTAAAATCACTTCAAATGACTTCTACTGTGCGTATTTACCAGCGGCGGCCTGATGGGACGGGGACTCGGCCTGGGGTGGACGAAGACGCCGCACGGATCGTCAGATTTGTGGGGGCAATCCAGATGACACACGTAGAGCCCCCCATTCCATCAGCCTGCGAAGTTCCGCCATTACACCAAACAACATCAGATAAGTGTCCAAGCATGGCACATCCTGTAGCTCTCATGCCACTATAAGATGCAGGAATAGTATCTTTTTCCCTTAGCATCCTCGTGAATGAAGCACGACAAAATGGAAGTGATTATCCTCAAGAGTCTTGGTACGCTCGTATCAAGTTCGGGACGGCTTGGACCACTGGTTGGGATTCCGTTGTGGTCCATTCTGAGCCCAAAACAAAATGGGTTCGAGGTAGCTGTGCCCAAGAGGTAAAACGAACTGTCGTCAAGATAGCTCGAGGGAACTGGTTAGGAACTGGAGCACAATTGCAGATATCCAACTTGTTATCATAACCCACAAGGTTGCAGGATACATAGACTTGAGACTCTGTCCTGATTTTCGTGAACATCACACTGGTTTTCCCGTAACTATATGCATGATGTCATCTGTGAAATCACCAGTCGTAACATCGCCTCTCCAGCATAAACCACATATTAAACTGACAGCCTGGATGGAAACACCTGACAAAAAGGCCCAAAATTCAGGTGTCATGGACGCATTATATCAACCGTTTGCAGGAGAAAAACATGACTGGAATCCATTGTTATCAAACACGTGGTATCGTTATGCTACAACAATTGCTAAACAAATAGGAAAAGTAATTGTTTTGTATGTTCTTATATGCCTCATTCTGTGACGCAACAACGCGTGCATTCCTTTGGATGCACGCATTGTTGCGTATTTGGAGATAAGATGGCTCGAGCTGCTTGTATGTTAATATCTTGAAGTCCAATGATGGCGCCCGAGTAGGCAGCCGTCAGCAAGTGCTCTCATGAGCCTTGCTTTTTTTGGTTGTTTTTGTATTGTTTTGTGTTTTCTTTTGCCACTTTGTGTTGTTGTGCATCGTGTGGAATTGATACGGATTGTTTTTCAGCATTTTTGGCCACGACATTCATCAAGTAGGAGACTGTGCTGAGCGGTTGCGCCTTTTCGGCAGCATGGATATGCCAGTGATGTTTTTGAATGGGAAGAATGTCAGTGCCATTCGACTGTCATCGCTGGACACCAAAGGGGACATTGTGCTTTTTTGCGCCTGTAATGGGCAGCATCTTCACGGCAACGCTTTTTTTGGCGGAAGGGTCGGTGCTGTTGGCCAGTCTGCGGCTGGATGGATGCATGGCTTGAGGAGCCCGTGATGGGAGGAAAGGAGCGTCAGCGCAGAGCGCCGATGCGTATGTGGAACTGTTACGGCTTGGAATTGAAGCAGATTCATGTGGGACAGGAGATGTGAGACAATCTCTTTTCGTCAATGGATGCTACAGCTGCGTGTTTGCTTTCAACATTTGGCCTGTAGTCGACGTGCACGTTCCACCGTGATGTCCCTGATCCACTGGTGGAAAGACGCTTTGATCCTTTCCTCTTTCATCTAGAACTGCTTCATGTAATCATAAAGAGGGTACAGCAAGTCCTGAAGAATAAATGACTCTCTGTGTCTTTGTTTTGTCATATTGTCTTTGTGCTGTCATATTATTTATTATGTAGTTTTTTTTGTTCTTTTGACTTCAAGAGGGCGCCGCGAGAGTGGCTGCCTTTCCAGCAGCTCATGTATTTTGTTTTTCTACTTTCATTCCTTTCATCACTTTGCTGCTGTGAAATGTAAATTTATCCACTGTGAGACTAATAAGAGCAAATCCAATCCAATCCAATCCAATCTTCGCATAAAGCTGATCATTTTCCGGTTCTTCGCAATGCTTCGAGAGGAGAGATTGTTCCAAGTTTAGAGACTATTTTGGAAAATGAAAATCAGGTTATGACCGAGAGCGGGTTGCGATTACCAGTATGCGTTGCAATGTACGGTACGGGTCAAAACTTAGGTTTTATAGATGAGGATAGATGTTTATATGTGCTACCGTTAAACACTAATGTCACCGTTTTACCCGTATCTTCACATCTTTGGTGGTTATGCGGTTGGAAAGTATACTCTGTTATTCCTCCGCCTACGGTTTGCGTGCACCTGTTACTGTAACTGACAATACTTTCATCGTTACCAGTCGTCCAGCGCACCATCATGTGTAAAGAAGAGTGTCGTTTAAGCCCCATGATTCGATCTGGGGAACTGATGTTCCAGGACAATTCAAACACCATAGCACGGGTAGTAAGGTAATGTTCGCTCTTTTTCCACAAATTGGAGTGGCTAAAAACATGCTCCGAATTGAAACAATTGATTACAGATTTCAAGTGTTTTGTAAATGCCAGTTTGAAAGTAGATGAAATGCAAAACACCGAAATTGCAGCAATTAGACAAATGGTGCTGCAAAATAGAATGGTTTTGGACCTTTTGACAGCCCCACAAGCGGGCGTCTGTGATATGGTGGGTGACACATGTTGTACGTACATACCTGAAGAAGCGAATTCCATAAACATGACAAATGCTTTGTCTGTTATCAGGGATCTCAGAGATAGGAATTAGATCCCAACATCCACCAAGGTCCCCTTCAGGTCAACAACTGAAGTGGAGGGAGCGTTCAACCGCCTCTGCCAAGCCTTTTCCAATCCCCCAGTCCTACGTTATCCCGATCCGGACCTCACATTCACGGTCGAAGTCGACGCATCCGAAGCCGGAGTGCGGGCTGTCCTGTCCCAGCGCTCCCTTACTGTCCAGAAACTTGGCCCATGCGCCTTCCTCTCCCGCCGTCTCAGCCCCGCAGAAGCCAATGATGATGTAGGCAACCGGGAACTGTTGGCGGTCATTCTGGCTCTGCAAGAGTGAAGACACTGGCTTGAGGGGGCCAAACACCCCTTCACCGTTTATAACGACCACAACAACCTGGCTGCCATCCGGTCGGCCAAGACACTCAACTCTCGGCAGGCCCGATGGGCACTCTTCCTCACACGGTTTAACTTCTCTCTCACCTACTGCCCAGGGTCGCAGAATACCAATCCTGATGCCCTATCTCACATCCACGAGCCGGCAGAGAAGGAGGACACCATCACCAACATCCTGCCGTCCCAACATATCCTGGGGGTCCTGCAGTGGGAGGAAGGTAGAGAGGAAGGTCCAGGAAGCCCAGGGGAGCAACCCCATCCCAAGGGGTGGCCCGATGGATCACCTGTTCGTTCCCCCCGCACTACGCACCAAGGTGCTACTCTGGGACACACCTCCAAAGTAGTCTGTCACCCAGGGGTCAACAAGACGATACAACTCATCGCCCAGCGGTTCTGTTGGCCTGCGTACAGGAAGCGTGGCTATCCACGAGGGACCTCCGGCTGGCCGGGACTTCGGCCAAACTGGGCCCCCGCTTCGCAGGTCCCTTCCCCATCAAGGCCATCCTCAGCCCAGTCTCGGTGAGGATTTGGCTGCCACCCACGATGCAGATCCATCCGGTCTTCAATGTCTCCCTCCTCAAGCCAGTGGAAACCAGCACCCTAGCCCCCACGCCCGCCCCCCACCTCCCACCCGGATGTTGGAAGATGGCCCGGTCTACACTGTGTGGGAGATACTGGACTCCAGGCGCATGGGCAGGGGAGTGCAGTACCTGATCGACTGGGAGGGCTAAGTGCCAGAGGAACGTCAATGGATCCACCATTCCTGGATTCTCGACCCATCGCTCACCCAAGCATTCCATTCAGCTCACCCCTCCAAACCTGGTGGGCCGCCAAGAGGCGTCTGTTGATGGGGGGCACTGTCACATCTTCGTTGCCATCAGGAGCGCGCCCCTCCCCTCCGGTCTCTTCCTCCGCTGCTCCTCTGAGACGGCCCCTGCCTTCCTGGCTCACCCGGCTCATGGACATGTTCCCCGTTCCCGTAATTATGCCTTCTGGCTATTAAAGCCACACCTTCCGTACGGTCGTTGTCGGAGTATTGTTGGAAGTTCCCCGCTGCTACCACACCACCAGGTCTGTTCAGTTATTGCCCTCATTGTCACCTCTTTGTTATTTTTGTGCGTGTCTCAGTAAAGACTCTTTTTTGGAACTCTGTCTCACCATGTATTTTGGATCCAACCCTTACCTCCTTCCGTCGTCCCTCGAGTCTTGTCATTACGCCTCGAGTGGACATGACAATGACCCGTCGAAGTTTATCCAGTATAACATCCTTTCACTCGATGCCAATGATGCCCCAGACATCTCCTGAGAACCTTCAGTGTCTCTTGCCCATTCAGCTGATAAGAAGCACACAATTTCTCAAAACTCTCAGTCCAACTTTCCGCATTCTCAACAAAATTGCCTAATCTTTTGCACGCTTCAGCCACGTCACTGTCACACCATGGTCTATGGTATACACAAAAATAGTTCGGGCCTGCAAGCCTGTAGAATTCGGGTTAGCAACTTGAACAAGAGAAAAAACTTCACAATCACTTGCATCATTCACCTTAAAATTATGCCATTGTCCAAGTGGATACAATTGTTCAGAACGACTTGTTTTGCTTCTGGTACGTGTGATAACACCATCACAACCACAAGAAAATTGATCTGCAAAATCAGGTTGCAATTACTGTATCCCCCAGAGGGGGTCATGAGCGCTTCGTGTTGCTGGTCTGCAAAAGTCACAGTTGGAGTCACCAGCGGGGGGGCTCCTCGCTGGCCTCCTTCCCCTTCAGAGCAGCGAAGGAGAGGGAGGCAGAGGAGGGGGGCTGAGCCGTCCGCTCTCCCCAGGCCCCGCTCCTACCCAGAGCAGAAACGGAGGGGGGCTGAGCTGCCGGCTCTCCTGGGCAGCACACAGTTCCTCCCCAGGCCTTCCATGGGGGCTCTCTGTAACCTGAAACAATGACTGGTTTTCTGCCGCCATGAGGTCTATTCTTTGACGCCGACAAGCAACAGTCTCATCGTCAGAACTCATTTTTTAAAGACATTGCAGCAACAATAGTTCTCTCCGCTTTTTTTTACCTGTTTCACTTCAAGCTCATTTTCCCTAATTTGTGCCTGTTCAAGCCACGTTTCACACACCAAAATCTCAGCTCATCTTCTGTAGAGATCTGCCAACCGCAGATGCCTCCTGGAGCATAAAATGAAACAAGAACTTTCAATGGCTGAACTTGCAAAGCACCAGAAAATTCGCCACGCTGCATCCATTTATCACAATAAACCTCACATCCTGGAAACTTCTTAGCCATTAATTCAGTATCCCGGTGGATTTGGGTTTTCTTAGAAAAGATTGCACCAATTGTATCAAATCACCACAGTTCACCAACAATTTTCTCCTGTTTCCTTTTGTCCCAGCAAAGCACACACCCGCTGTGTTAACTCAAACAAAAGAAGACTCCCACTGTGTCAACGTCTCCAACCAAGCGACGTGCTCATATACACACACAATGAACGCACATACAAACACACGCGCACGCGTGCACGCACTCACGCACTCACGCGCACACTCTCACAAGCGGGTCAAATGGCTCCACACCCGACCCCCCTTTTGTTCAAGAACTTTCTGTTACACAAAGAAACTTCTCCAGCTCACCACCCGGCTAAAATCAGCCAAACTGAATGCATTAACATCACGGAAAATCACCGATCAATTGCAGCTGCAATTAAACAAAAAAACACAAAATCGTCCGAATCAGATTAATAAATAAATCTTTCATCAGCCCTCGCACCAAAAATAAATTCCAGAAGTTCACCCCTCGTGAAGAATCTTTTCCTGGAAGATTCCGGTCTTATGTTCCGTTAGCCGGCGTGCGGCAGCAAACTCAATGACCTAAAATGGCATCAACTAGTCACGCGCGAAAACTCCACGGATAGGCTAGAATTAGAATGGTTCGCCTTGACCACTGACATTCGCATTACAAGCCTGAGATACGCAGACTAACCGTGAATAGAATTACTTTTGGCCGAAAGAATTCCACAATACATTCAATCAAAATACAGTAAAGTCTCGTTATATCGATATTCAAGGGAGTCTGAAAAAATATCGATATAACCGGGACTATCGATATATCCGATCCTGCGCCGAACTGCATTAAACAAAAGCCGCCAAAAGAGGGCAGCCAAGCGCCATATAAGAAACGGAGGTGGCCATTAGCTCCCTTTTTTGTTCCCCCAATGTTGCCTCAAAATGGCACATATAATTCTTTAATGATTGTAAACATGTATGCTTTAATCTTCAGAACTACAGTGTATTTGAAAGATATTCATAACTGGATGTGTAACAAGAAAGCATATTATCCGAATCTGAAGCCATTGTTTGGATTCACAAGCAATGCAAGACGTCTTGGCGTGAAGTCATTTTTATTTGCATTTAAATAAAAAGTGACATCGGCTGTCCTTTAATACACAGTATGGAATGTTAATAATTTTCAAAATCATCGCGCTTCAGCAGACAAAACAAGAAACATTGTTTCAAAAAACGATGGCATTCATATACAGTACAGTGGGCATGTACATAACACAACAAGGAAACTGCAACGCTTTCATCTTACTGTATTATGTATACAATTTAAAAAAGTCATCAATCTTCTTCTGCTTCCCATTTTTACCTTTTAACACAAACACTTCAATCTCGTCTGCTACACACGAGCTAGCGTCTGAAAATGAAAATGGCTCTGCTACACGGGTGCTGGGCACGTAACCAAGTCACCTGACCAAGTCGACCAATGGCGCGACTGATGGCGTGACACGTAACCAAGACACGTGACCAAGTTGACCAATGGCGCGACCGATGGCGTGTCACGTGACAAAGTCACACGGCCAAGCCGACCAATAGCGCGACCGATGGCGGCTCATGTGACCAAATCGACCAATGGCGCGACCGATGGCGGCTCACGTAACAAGACACGTGACCAAGTTGACCAATGGCGCGACGGATATATCGATATAAACAACAAAAATGGCCGGCAGGGGATGAAAAGGAGCACCGTAATAACCGGATTATCGTAATAACCGGGTATCGTACTAAACGGTACTAATTATACATAAAAAGACTAGAAATGTGCAAGGGAAATGAAAATAGTATCGTAATAAGCGGTACTATCGATATAACCGATATCGATATAACGAGACTTTACTGTAGCTGCATGCTGGCGTCACCCACCTGTAAAACTTGTCGAACTCTTCCATGCAGTCAGGACAGGAGGAAGGAAAAAGGGGCCACCACTCTAAAGGAATCCTTTGTCTCTCGTGGTCAGTCACACGCAGGCACCCACCACTCGCTCCAGTTCTAATTATTGTATCTCTTCCTGGTTCTGGTTCGATGGAGCTTTATGATGAAATACCAGCGGGGACCATCGATGGCAAACAGAAAACACTACTTTATTCTTGCAAACAATGGAAGGACATGTCTAGTTGGAGTGGGGAGCGAGAGAGAAAAGGCCGCCCCTTTCACCTAGTTTTATCACACAGCAGCGATGACATCATCTGGACCAGGCCTATCAGCAACGGGGAGGGGTTGGGAGAACATTAGACACTGAAAATGAATATTTGTTGCATCCTACTGATGCAACAAGTTATCTAATAAGCTACATACATCCATATAGACTAAACTAAACATGAAATAACATAGGATGTTTACCGATGTGTATAAAAACACTATCACCTCATGTCTCTTCACATGGCAGAAGAGACTCAAGCTCAACAGGGTCTTCTTTCCCAGCTGATTCCGCCAAGCCTGTTTCCTTGGCTGTGGTTTCGCTAGAGAGTGGGTAGGAACAGTGGGAATCCCGTTCATCCATTCACGCACGTCACTAATTAAATGACAATGCATTTTGGCTACCTCAACAGAATCATAGTTACTCCTGCTGTTTACCCGCGCTTCGTTGAATTTCTTCACTTTGACATTCAGAGCACTGGGCAGAAATCATATTGTGTCAACACCCGCCACGGGCCTTCGCAATGCTCTGTTTTAATTCAACAGTCGGATTCCCCTGGTCCACACCAGTTCTAAGCCAGCTGCTAGGCACCGGCCGAGACCACCCGGCGGAGGGACGCACCCCACGCGACCGCCGCCCGCCCCCTGCCAGCGGGGTTGGAGGTGCCGGACGAAGAACGGGTGGAGTTGGCCGCCGCGGAGGGAACCCGCCGGGTGCCACAGCTGAAGAGATCCGCGGGCAGGGATGCACGTCCAGATTCGCCGCCGACACGACACCTTCGCTCGAACGCCTTCCCCCAGGGCCTACGTGGACGCCTGGCAGGGAGCCGACAACAGAGGGGGGTCGCCAGGGGCGCCGCGTCGAGTGGCCAGTGCGGTGGGGTCCCCCTGCCCGGTGCTGCGACACCATAACGACACCCCCACCGCATACGACCCTGATTCCCGCCGGGACGGTGCCGCACCCGCACACCGGGTTCAAACGGAGGAGAGGGGCGGGCGATGGGGTGGGGTGACTGCTCGCCTAGCCGCGGCGCGCACCCAGCCCCGCCTCGCCCTCCAGCCCGACCGACCCAGCCCTCATAGCCAATCCTTGTCCCGAAGTTACTGATCCGAATTGCCGACTTCCCTTACCCACCTTATTCTGAAATGCCAGGCTGTTCACCTTGGAGACCTGCTGCGGATATGAGTACGGCCTGTCACGTGACTTACATCTTCTCCCCCAGATTTTCAAGGGCCAACGGGGGCTCACCGGACGCTGCCGACACCACGACGCTTTCCAGGGCGCGGGCCCCTCTCTCGGGGCGAACCCATTCAAGGGCGCCCTGCCCTCCACCTGAAAGGTGCGCTGGTGCGGGAAAGACTCGGCGGGCCGTGGAAGACCGGAAGACGGACGGCGCCGACGAGTGCGCGCGCCTCTCCGCCACTCCAGGTTCGGGGATCTGAACCCGACTCCCTTTCGATCGGCCGGGGGCGACGTAGACCATCGCCCCTCGCTTCCGAATGCCGCTCGACCATCACCTAGGACTGACTGACCCATGTTAAACTGCTGTTCACATGGAACCCTTCTCCACTTTGGCCTTAAAAGTTCTCGTTTGAACATTTGCTACTACCATCAAGATCTGCACCCGCCCGAGGCGTCCGCGCCGACGTGCCGGCGACGGCCGGGTGTGGGCCCGATGCTCCAGCGCCATCCATTTTCAGGGCTAGTTGATGCGGCAGGTGAGTTGTTACAGACTCCTGGGTGGGTTTCGACTTCCATGACCACCGCCCTGCAGTCTCTATCAACCAACACCTTTTGCAGGGTTCTGCATACCAAAAGTGGCACACTGGGCGTCTTGCATTCCACGCCAGGCTCCAAGCCTGAGAATAGGTTGAGGCCGGTTCGGCCCCAAGGCTTGTCATTGGCTTTACCAGATGAAACTGCGAGTCGAGCACCAGCTATCCTGAGGGAAACTTCAGAAGGAAACAGCTACTAGATGGTACTATTAGTCTTTCGCCCCTATACCCAGGTCGGACGATCGATTTGCATATCAGGACCGCTGCGGGTCTCCACCAGTTTCCTCTGGGTTCGCCCTGCCCGGGCATAGTTCACCATCTCTCGGGTCCCATCGCGCACGCTCTTGCTCGACCTCCCCCACGCTGCGAGCGAGGTGAGCCGGTGGTGCACCCGAACCCCGAACTTCTTGGTCCGTGTTTCAAGACGGGTCGGGTGGGCTAACGACATCGCCATGGACCCCTAGTGCCGTACGTGCCGGCCGGTCCCCGCCCTGGCAGCACGTCGTGCCCAGCGCCCAGTGAGGACAGTATGCGCGCTGAAAGGCGACCGCGCCGGGGGCGGGGTGCCCCGGCCACAAGAAGCGGAAGGCGCAGAGGTACGTCCCTAATCTCCGAGGGGAAGCGGCAATGTCTGGGCACGGCAGCGCTGTAAAGCTTGGGGGGGCGGTCAATTTCACTGTTTTCCATCCATTTTCTCACACTCTGTCATCTGCCTGTCTCTTTAATGTTTAAATCCCCCCACTGCTGCGTTCTTGACCAATCACGTGGCTTTAAGCAAAGACTGGGGGCAGGGAATAAAGGACAAAAAGAAAGTCGGCTGGCATTTCCTTGTTAGGTACAACACATCACAGCTCCGTGTGTATCCCGAAAAATAGTTCGTATGCCAAGGTTAAATTTTCATCAATTTAATGTTCTTAAACCGAAAAGTTCGTAAGAAAGGGGTTCGTAAACCGAAGTATCAGTGTATCAAGAATGTGCTGTGGTTTGCAGTCGATTGTTTCTGCTGCGTGATGCCTGAAACAGCGGATGATGGTGTTAAAAACTTTGACTCTTATCACCATCTGCTTTGGGTTGTAGTCTCGACAAAGAAGTTGCTAAACTTCTGGAGCTGAAGGTGCAGCTGGGAGTAGATGATGGAAAGAATCAGTTTGTTCTTAAAACAGCAAACGTTATTTCATTGTGGTACAACTGACTCGATATATATTTTATAATTATTGAAACCATTCAAGCAGGCATGCACAATTATTAAAATACAGGTAACATCCGATTTACGACCGGAACGGGTTATGACCACCCGTACTTACGATCACAACCGCCAGAGTATAGAATATAGGGTATAGAGCAGGGGTGCTCATTACGTTGATCGCGATCTACTGGTCGGTCGCGGAGGTAGTACTGGCCGATCGCAGCGTGACAGTAAAAAAAAATCAGCCTATCAAACGTCCCATCACTTGATTGACATACAGGGCAACCATTCAGATGACAACTAAATTTTGACATTTGGGTCGCCGCATATGCGTAAACAACGACGCTAAACACAGCAAAATTTACAAGCTAGTCAGTGAATTCCCTCAGATTATAAGCCCTTGCTAAAACATATGGTGATCAAAATGAGTGAGAAAGCTGGACCAAGTAAGAAGGCAAAACCATATTACTTTCATACGGAATGGGAGGTGGACTTTTTCTTCGCGGTGTCATTTTCAAAATGCGTATTGCCAAGTGCAGGCAGACTTCTTGAATTACCAGTGCATAATCCACCAACAAGCGTCATGCGCGAAAATGCTCAACATGAGGAAATGTGCTACCTCCTTGACTGCATTATTCGGCTCCACTTATTTATGTGAGTCAGCCTTTTCCTACATGAAGATCATGAAGTCCAAATACCGTTCCACCATGACTGATGAACATTTGGAAATGTGCTTGAGGCTGGCTGTCAGCAGCTACTGTCCCTGGCTGATTAAATTCAGTGCAAGTCATCAAAGTAAACTCAGGTAACTACAAAAAAATGTTACTAGTTATTTATTATGTTATGTATATGTAGTTATTATGTGTGTTGTGCAATATTGGCTTTTTCAGTTATGCAAGGTACATCAACATACATTGTACATACAACGATGAGAAGGTTTCTTAAGCCGTCATCTGTACAAATTTGAGAACCAAATTAAGAACCACCACAGACGTATTGTACATACAAAGAATCCTTAAAACATTTGAAAATAATTGTTTTGCATTTTTGATCATGGTGGGTAGATCATTTTGACTTGGTTGTTGTAAAAGCAGCTCGTATGCTGAAAAAGTGTGAGCACCCCTGGTATATATATATATATATATATACCATATATACATTTTATATTTATTTATTATTATTATTTTTTTTTTAAATGGCATGAAAATGTGCAAACAAACAAAGTAAAAGAAACAACACTGCAAACAAGACTGCAAACAAAGTAGAATAAAACACACTCTCTTTGAACAGCTCATGGAGCATTCTGTTCTCTATTCTCAAAAAGAAGAAAAACAAAAAAAGAGTGTGCTAACAACTACCGATAACAATGTTCTTCTCACTGAAAAAGACTCCTTCAGTAGAAAAAGACGTTACAGCGCAGCGGAGTCAGGATGAATAGGCGCAGTAGCAAAATATTGTTTTACAACACTGTTCTTTACGTCTGTGTAAGCTCTCAGTCATACAGGAGTGGTCCATTGATGAAAAGGTTTCTTCAGCCGTCATCTGTACTTCCTTGAAGGTGTCGGACATTTCGCTTCTTATCCAAGAAACTTTGTCAGCAAACTAAAGTCTTACTGGTAGTTTAGGCCCATATATATCCCTACTGTCCAGACATGGCGGTGCCGGACTCTGCTATGATAGGTCCCTGCTTTCAGGTGTGGGGGAGCAGAGGACTACTCCCTGCAGCTGCTCCACTGATCTTTAAAACACTGCGGTGATCAAACTCACAACAACAACAAAATAGACATACGGTGATACCCCAGCTTACGAACTTAATTGGTGTGTGTTAGGCAAAAAGTGTGTCGCCCAACTATTAATTTCCCATAGGAAACCATTAAAAATGAGAATAATTCGTTCCCAGATGCCTATAAAACATAATTTTTGACGACATAAGCCTTAAAACTATACAAATATACCTTATTTTATGTATAATAAATGTGTTATTGGATTGTAATGAAAGAAATAAACTGTACGATATGATAAAGTCGTTTTATTTACCTTTGTGATGGTCCATCGATGAGAAGGTTTCTTCAGCCGTCATCTGTACAAAAGTGAAGGTTTCGGACGTTTCGTCTCCTATCCAAGAGGCTTCGTCAGCGAACTAAAGTCTGCCTGGTCGTATCGGCCCCATTTATATATCCCTAATGTCCAGACATGGTGGCGCCGGACACAGCTATAATAGGTCCCTACTCTCTGGTTGGGGGGGCAGAGGACCCCTCCCTGTGGCCCCACTGATTGTTCCTACATTCCTGACTAACGACTGGCCTATTACCCCCTCACCCACCGGTATCACCTCATCAGCATAACGACCCTCATCAGCATTACGAAAGTTGCCTAACCTGTTTTGCCTAAGCAGGCTATTGTATGAACGATCCAAATTGAACCTCACCCCACCAGACCGGTTTAATGAAGGATTTTGTTGTTTTATAAGAATCGCTTCTTTTACCCCCCTTTCAAACCATCTATGTTCTTTCGCTAAGATTTTAACCTCATTGTCATCAAATGAGTGGTTGCTAGCTTTTAGGTGCAAATGTACTGCCGATTGAGGTCCACTTATATTATCCCTGCGATGTTGATAAAGTCTTTTTTTGAGAATTTGTTGAGTCTCCCCAATGTACTGCTCTTTACAATACATTGCTCAATACAATACATTGTACTGCTCTTTACAATACATAAATATCTAATAATAAAACACACGGAGACACACCATTTTTTTTACATCTCCCCCCAAAAAAAAACAAACGTGGTACCTGTCCACGGACCTCCGACCTTGTGGGCACCGCTCACATTCAGGATTTTATTCAAATCTAAGAAATAAATGAACAAAAGCACTAAAACGCTCTTTTTTTCTGTGTTGAAGGTGAATGACAGGCGCATCCTTGATGGGATGTTTGCCGTGAGCGGCGTTCCAGACGACATGTTCCGCACCATCTGTTCAACGGTGGACAAACTTGATAAGGTCCATATAATTTTGTTTCTTTTGGACCAGGTTGTTGTTTTTTTTAGGTAATTAGTCCCTTGACTAATCAACATCAACAACGCTTGATGTTAGCTACACGATGGAGGCTAAAACACTTTGGTCTTTGCTAACAACAACTACACCATTAGCTTTGTGCTACCTAGCTTGCTATCTATTTGCTATCCATTTGCTATCTATTAGCTAGCTCCCCAGCTGGCTATCTATTTGCTATCTGTTGAGTTAAATGTTGTTCTTGCTGGTTCAGCTCTCCATTTGTATAGTCTAAATATTAAATCAGCAGGAAGCAAGGTGATATACAAAAAAAGGAATATTTATTATCAGGCAGCTCCAGGGGAGAAGCAAGGCCAAGGGACAGAAATGCAAGAGCGCGCTCAAGCGCGCGTCTCAAACATTTATAAACAATAGGAGTGATGTCACTTTGGAAAAGACCTATTATCTGCTAGATACAATCATGAATATTTATTATTAGACTGAAACTTGATAGCTAGATTTCTATACTAAGTACAAGCTGAGTACATGTATACTCATTCACATATACAGAAAACTAAAGTACATACATATATGGACTTACAAGTACATATATGGAGTTTCAAGTCCTAAATTACTCCTAGGACGAAGGAGTTTCCCAAGTCCTAAATTCTGTCCAAGACCAGATCTCCTAGATGAAGATGACAGGTTAACAGGCTGTGTCTGTTTAATTCAGATTGACCCCAGGCCATCTGTGCCTTTATTGTAGGCTTATTGTTTGGTTGTCCAGCTAAGAATGGGACTTTTTAAATGCGATAACTTTTTATTCTGTCGAATCTCCATCAAATACATGGAAACATACTAGCTAGCTAGCAAGCTAATAGATAGCTAGCTAACTAGTTAGCTAGAGATGACATTAAAATCTCATTTACTAATTCCTAGCTAGCTAGCTAGGAATACAGTATTTACTATTTTGACAATTTTGGATTTATCGTTTTCATTGGAAACCGTAATTGTCATTATTAATCCGTGACTCGGAATGGGATAATTAAATTCGTAGTTTTTACAGCAAAACCAGACTAGTTGGCAGGTATGATATTGGTGTCAAGCAATGGTTGACGAAATTCCTCCTTTCAACTGGTACAAGAGGCCTCGATGTAAGATACAAACAGCCGCGCTCAAGTAGGACATTGCCATTGGCTGCCAACTTTATCAGCATCCTCAATAGTTGGTGTTGAAAAAGTGGATTAAGAACTTTGAAGAAAACACCACATCGTGACTGCTTTTACTTACAAATGTCATTTTTTTCCCCATGCCGCCACTGAATTGGGAATACTTCATTAAAAACTGTTTTGTCTTGGATTGGATTGGATATGCCTTTATTAGTCTCACAGTGGAGAAATTTACATTTCACAGCAGCAAAGTGATGAAAGGAATGAAAGTAGAAAAACGAAATACATGAGCTGCTGGAAAAGCAGCCACTCTCGCGGCGCCGTCTTAAAGTCAAAAGAACAAAAAAAAAAAAAAATAACAAATAATATGACAGCATAGAGACAATATGACAAAACAAAGACACAGAGAGACATTCATTCTTCAGGACTTGCTGTACCCTCTTTGTGATGACATGAAACAGTTCTAGATGAAAGAGGAGAGGATCAAAGCGTCTTTCCACCAGTGGAGTCTTGCACTCATCTATGAAGCGCCCTCTCGCAGATGCCGTGGAAGGATGTGAAAAGAGAGATGGTGGATGATAGAGTGTTTATGCACATTAGTAAACATATTACGTTATTTCATGTTTAGATTAGTAAACATATGTTTTTTCATGTTTAGCTTAGTATACATTACGATTAGTGCACGTTTAATTTCAGTCTAATTTAGTTAAATAAAATTATCAGTCTTATTAGTTCAATAGTCGTTGCAAAGAAGCAACAGCTCCAACGACAATCTAAGACCCTCCCAACACTGAGTTGTTCGTAACCGATTGGACGGGAAGATCGACTTGTCCGCAACTGATTGGACAACAGATCGCCACTGTGTATTGATAGAGTGTTTATGCACATTAGTAAACATATTACGTTATTTCATGTTCAGATTAGTAAACATATTATGTTATTTCATGTTTAGCTTAGTATACATTATGATTAGTGCATGTTTAATTTCAGTCTAATTTAGTTAAATAAAATTATCAGTCTTATTTGTTCAATAGTCGTTGCAAAGAAGCAACAGCTCCAACGACAATCTAAGACCCTCCCAACACTAAGTTGTTCGTAACCGATTGGACGGGAAAGATCGACTTGTCCGCAACTGATTGGACAACAGATCGCCACTGTGTATGTTTAAAAACTTGTCAGAGCGGGAGCTCGTTCTCTTTGTTCTATCTTTGTCCGTGTGCTCATGTCTTCGTCCCACCGAGACGAGAAGTGCTTTTTCTGTCTCATTAGAATAAAGTAGTTTTTTGTTCACCATCTATCGTCGTTGCTGATATTTTTATCAAGTGAACTTCGGACAATACCGAACCAGGAAAGACGAACAAGAATTTTAACCGAACAGTGGATGAGAAAGGCTTGTCAGAGGAGGCCGCCGACCAGATTGGGAAATATGTCAGCATGCAGGGTAAGAGTCCAATCGTATCACACGTCAGAGTGAAATGTTTTCTTTTTCTGAAAATAATAATACATTTCATTTATAAGCGCCTTTCAAAACTGTCAAGGTCACTTTACAGTCACATAAGTTTTTCTGTGGGTGAGCAGCAGCAAAAATGCAGTGAAATCATTCCCTTGCCCGACACAAACTTGCCAAAGAAGAAAAAGTTTGATTTTTAAAAGAACAGTGATACATCAGCTTATGACCTTAATTGGTTCCCAGAAATTGTGTGCAAGGTGAAAAGTTCATCTGAACATTTATTTCCTATAAGAAACCATTAAAATGAGAATAATCCGTTCCCAGGTCTCCATAAAATATAATTTTCTACTAAATAAGCTTTAAAGGATAACCGACGCCCGAACAAGTTGTGTCCATAATTCGTAAAATCACTTCAAATGACTTCTACTGTGCGTATTTACCAGCGGCGGCCTGATGGGACGGGGACTCGGCCTGGGGTGGACGAAGACGCCGCACGGATCGTCATGGGCGTGAGTGCGATCCCTCTCGCACGTTCACGCGACAACGCATGGCTCAACGCGGACGTCGAACTGCCAGGCGCAGAGTGGCACCCCGGACGGCCGTATGGGACAAGGTCTCGGCCGGACGCCGACGTGGGCGTGAACTGCCCGGCACCGGGGAAACGAGACCAGTCCTGAGCCGCTCCGGGATCCAGCGGTGAGTGGGGTCTTGGACTGATGTTGACGCGGACGTTGCACGGCTCGTTGTGGATGCGACTCAATTCGTCATGCACGACGACACCGTGGCTCGACGTGGGCGTGCACTGCCAGACACCCAGTGTCACCCTGGACGGCCACCTGTAAGGAGGAGTGACGCAATTCAAACTCAACGAGGCGTGCGCTAACGTGGATGTAGCATTGCCAGGCACAGGGTGGAAATGAGACGGGTCCTTTGTACCTGCGGGATCCGATGGTTGGTCGGTTCATTCTGTCACGGTTTGCAGGGTGGTGAATGATAGAGTGTTTTATGCACATTAGTAAACATATAATGTTATTTCATGTTTAGCTTAGTAGACATTATGATTATTGCACGTTTGGAGCAACGGCTCCAACTTCAATCTAAGACCCTCCCAACACTGAGTTGTCCGTAGCTGATTGGACAACAGATCGCTGCTGTGGACATTCAAAAACTTGTCAGAGCGGGAGCTCACTCTCTTTGTTTCCTATCTTTGTCCGTGTGCTCATGTCTTCGCGCCTGCTTAGATGAGAAGTGCTTTTTCTGTCTCACTAGAATAAAATAGTTTTTTGTTCACCATCTATCGTCGTTACTGATATTTTTATCACTGAACTTCTTTGAACCAGGAAAGAAACAAGAATTTAAACCGAACAATATTTGGTGCCGAAAAACCCGATGCCAGTCTGCCAGCCTAAGCGTTTGAGGAGTGCCACCTGCTTGCCCGGTCAACAGGAGACGGGGAAAGTTCCCGGTGGTCTGCCCGTTAAAAAATTCAACGGGTGAGAGCGGAGGAAAGTAGTTCCTTCACTGGACTTGCCTCTTGACTGACGCAGAAAGAGCGGAAGAGCGCAGAAAAGTTTTTTTTGCTCTTCGCTGAAGCCTGCTTGTGAGTCCTCACAAGAGACGGGAAGAATATCACTTCTTTCTGGTGGCTGTGGGGCTCCTGACTTTCGGGCTGGAGGACAACACGGCAGTGTTCAAAAGTTCACTAGGTGAGTAACACGCTAGCTAGCAGCCATTATTTGAATGTATTGTGAGACTCCTCCTGGCCAGAGGTATCTTATTCATTTAACCCATGTACATACCGGTGTAACGCGGTTTTCTTTGGACTAAGGTGAGCCCAATAAGAAGACGGGACCGGTGGTGCACAAAAGGACTTGTGTATGCGACATCCTAGTGCTTTTATGGACTAGAGTGTCTGGTTTTTGTTTCACACGCCGACTTATGATTCGGAAGTTTTCCAGTAAAGAAATCGATCACAAGGTGGTGATAATCTGGAACTCAATTTGTGTGAGGGCTGCTTCCGGTTGGAAAAACCGAAAGGTTTTTAATTCTGATGCAGACGTTATATGTTATTTTAAAGAGCAGCTGCTAAAGTACTGGGTTATCTGAAAAATTAATGCATTTAAAATGGTTTGTTCTATGCTAGAATAGTGACACAGAGAAGGTTCTTTGTCTTAGAGAGAAAAAAAAGAAAGGGTGGGGGCGAAGTCATTTGAGCCGTTAGTGCGTGCCAGAGAGTGTGTGTGCGTGTGCGTGCGTAAGTGCATTCCTTGTGTGTGCGTGAACGCGCATCGTGACTGAGAATTGGCGCGAATCACGCCCTTTGTTCTTGGGTTCGAATCAACATCACGGAGTGTGCCTCTTTTCTGAGTGATGGTCACTGAAGGAATTTGTTTGTTGGAAAATTGAAAATGGGTGCTATTTTTTTCTAAGAAGACTCCAATTCATCGCGA
This sequence comes from Hippocampus bargibanti, assembly GCF_051943395.1. NCBI lineage: Eukaryota > Metazoa > Chordata > Actinopteri > Syngnathiformes > Syngnathidae > Hippocampus > Hippocampus bargibanti. Next base: position 14,271,280 of record NC_142752.1, read on the forward strand.
CGTCGAATTCATATCCAACAAATTTCCAGGAAGCGAACTTTATTGCAAGAAGTGGATGGAACATGGTGAACATTCTGGTGCTTTGCAAGTTCAGCCATTGGGCGAGATTATGTTTCAGTTGAAGAGGCCTCTGCGGTTGGTAGATCTCTCCAAAAGATCTGTGATGAGATTTTAGCTTGTGATAGATGACTTATACAAGTGTGAATCAGAGAGCATGAATTGGAAGTGAAACAAATTAAAAAAAGATGGCAGATCGGATGCAGTCATTGATCCAAACTGCAGAACACCCCCATAGGAGACCATGAGGAGGGGCTGTGGGCTGTCCCTAGGCGAGCGCCTCAGACCACCACCCCCCTCCTCCTCCTCCTCCTTCTACTGTTGAACCCCTGTGGGGCGGGTGCCCCCCCCTGTGATGACTCCAAATGTCTGTTGTATCCGCTTGAAGAATTGAATGAAATTAAAATGAATAATGAAAGTGATTGTGAAGCTTTTCCACTAGTTCAATTGGCTAATTCTTCAAGCATACAGGACTAAACCATCTTGGTGCGACAGTGATGTCGCTGAAGCATGCAAAGGATTAGGTGATTTTTGTTGAGAATGCGGAAAGTTGGACTGAGAATTTTGAGGAAAATGTGTGCTTCTTACCAGTTGAATGGACAAGAAACACTGAAGGTTCTCAGGAAATGCTTGGGACATCATTGGAATCGGGTGAAAGGGTGTTATTCTGGGAAAACATCGACGGGAACAAATATGACGTATGAGGTGACAACCCAACGAAGATTGGTTTGTGAGAACATCCGGACATTATAAAAAATCCACCGGAGTAGGAAATTCAACATAACATAAAAAATGGGATACAGGTAAAAACATACCGAAAGGACGCTTTCAGTGTGTTTTTCCGACACCCCAACTGTATTATTTTCTGACATGATGAGGATTCCATATATGTTGAGCAATTCAAACAGATTGGAAAGAATGAAAAAGCTATGTCTTCAAAGATGGCCGCTGAAGAAGTACCTCCTGCCTTAGAAGGACAAAGGAGCTCATGTTCTTAAAATCGCCATTGCTGAGACAGAGAATTAACCGATGCAGTAGGCGGGGCGAGCTGTGGAATGGGGAATTTGAGCTTGGGAGTCAGAGGTCAAAGGGGTGGGGAGGATCTTCGCGCGGGGTGCACTCCACCACTTCCTCGAGAAGGCTGCCCTCTTTTTTTCCCCCACATTCACTCTCCCCCCCCCTTATTGCTTTATGTAGACCAGATGTGGGTCAGGATGAGAATAGATTGGAACACACGTCCCCTACTGGGGACACTCAGTCGTTACACCAATTTTTTTCTTACAAGAAATGTCTTCATGTATTGCTGACCTTAAAAAATTCGGTGACTTCTCAAATTCTATTATACATTGACGACATCTTAATTGCTTCACCGACTGAAGATGAGAACAAGACTGTATCAATAGCTTTGTTCCAATATTTAGCTCCAAAATTCGAAAAAGATTTGTGGCTTGCCGATGGTGCTAAGCTCGTTGATGAGCTGTATAAAATAGACAACAAACCATGTTTACCGAGAAACATGTTCCCTATGGTGGCTCGATTGAGCCATGGTAGTTCACATGTATCAACAGCGGGCATGGTGTTTATAGCAGGGAAAGTATTCCATTTAAGCAGAGGTTTCAATTCGTATGCAAAAAACTTGTCGGAGTTATTTGATTTGCTGTAAACATAATCCACAAGGTAACATGCGACCAAAAAGAGGAACATTTCCACAGGGCTCACACCCCTTTGAAGTGGTCCACATGGATTTCATTGAACTAAGCACGAGTAATTCTTATAAATACTGTTTGGTGTTAATTGATTCATTCACCAGATGGGGGAAATTGCGCCTTCAAAGAAATCCGATACATTATCCGTTGCAAAAGCGTTATGCAAACATATTATTCCAGAACATGGCATACCAAGAATAATTTGGTACACTGGTTGGGATTCCGTTGTGGTCCGTTCTAAGCCTAACACAGAATAGGTTCGAAATAACTGTTCCCACGAAGCGAAACGAATCGTCGTCAAGATAGCTCGAGGGAACTGGTTAGGAACAGGAACTGGAACTGGTACAATGACTGCTATCCAACTCGCCATCAAAACTCATGATGTTGCAGGATGCATGGACTTGAGACTCTGTCCTGATTTTCGTGAACATCACATTGGTTTTCCCGTAACTATATGCATGATGTCTTCTGTGACATCACCAGTCGTAACATCGCCTTTCCAGCGCAAACCACACATCAAACTGACAGCCTGGATGGAAAAACCTGACAAAAAAGCCCAAAATTCAGGTGTCATGGACGCATTATATCAACCGTTTGCAGGAGAAAAACATGACTGGAATCCATTGTTATCAAACACGTGGTATCGTTATGCTACACTAATTGCTAAACAAAATAGGAAAAGTAATTGCTTTGTTTGTTCCAAAATGCCACATTCCGTGACGCAACAAAGGGTGCATTCAAAGGTATTTGGAGATAAAATGGCTCGAGCTGCATATATGTTAATATCTTCGCATAAACCTGATCAACATTTTCCAGTTCTTCGCAATGCTTCGAAAGGAGAGATTGTTCCAAGTTTAGATACCATTTTGGAAACTGAAAATCAGGTTATGACCGAAAGCGGATTGCGATTACCAGTATGCGTTGCAATATACGGTACAGGTCAAAACTTAGGTTTTATAGATAAGGATAGATGTTTATATGTGCTACCGTTAAACACCAATGTCACCATCTTACCCGTATCTTCACATCTTTGGTGGTTATGTGGTTGGAAAGTATATTCTTTTATTCCTCCGAGAGCCTATGGTATATGCACCTGTTACTGTAACTGACAATACTTTCATCGTTACCAGTCGTCCTGCTCACCATCATGTGAAAAGAAGAGTGTCGTTTAAGCCCCATGATTCGATCTGGGGAACTGATGTTCCAGAACAATTCAAACACCATAGCACGGGAAGTAAGGTAATGTTAGCTCTTTTTCCACAAATTGGAGTTGCTAAAAACATGCTACGAATTGAAACAATTGACTACAGGTTTCAAGTGTTTGTAAATGCCAGTTTGGAAGTAGATAACATGCAAAACACTGAAATTGCAGCAATTAGACAAATGGTGCTGCAAAATAGAATGGTTTTGGACCTTTTGACGGCCCCACAAGGGGGCGTCTGTGCTATGGTGGGTGACACTTGTTGTACGTACATACCCGAAGAAGCGAATTCCATAAACATGACTGATGCTTTGTCGGTTGTCAGGAATCTCAGAGACGCCATGGCCAAAGATCGACGGACTGATCACCCGTGGATCTTTGACGGGCTCTTTGGGGGCTCTTGGTATCGGACTTTGCTCAGAGTGTTTATCCCTTTCGCAATTGTGATTGTATTTATTTTCTTAGTCATTGGTTTTATTATTCCATGCTTAAGAGCAATGCTAATGAATATGATAACTAATTCTCAGGTGAATTACGCAAAGGTTTTGTATCAACAAATGCGTGAAGGGGACCCTGTGTTGTAGCTAGGAATAGTACACCATGGCCAGAGTGTGGTTGCTCCAACAAACAAAAGCAAAAAAAAGAAACGGAGAGCCGAGAAGGAGTTTTCCCTCATTAAAATTTAAAAACCCTCAAAAATGGAGAGGTTACATATCACAGCAGCAAAGTTGTGATAGAGGTTTTTCGCCTTCTCCATGGTGTTAGTTAGATTAGTTAGATAATATTAGATAATGTTAGATAGATTAGATTATATTAGATTAGATTATATTAGATTAGATTAGATTAGATAGATTAGATTAGATTAGATTAGATTAGATTAGATTAGAT
>NC_142752.1:14275231-14351343 GCF_051943395.1 Hippocampus bargibanti
CCCCGTACGCGTGGTCACCCCCGGGGGGGCCCCTTATAAGGGGCAAAAAACCCCCCAAAAACCCCCCCCCGGGGGGGCTTTTAGAAAAGGGTAAAACTCCCCCGGGGACCGGGCCCAAAATTTTGGTTTTTCCACGAAAGAAAACTTTAAAAATTTAAAAATTTTTTTAATAAAAACCCCTCCCAAAACCTTCAAGCCGGAATCCTGCCGGGAAGGAAGCTTTGTAGTGGAAGTTAAGGCGGCCCTAGACCCCTGTTAAAGTCCACGATTAATCTCTCGTTTGTTTTGAACGTTACGCACATATTTGAATTTCTGGGTCGTCTTCGCCCCCTGGCTGGTAGCACCAGGAAAACACAAGGGGGCCCAACGCCTTGTCACCGGCCCGAATCCGGTCAAAGGACTTCAGATGAGGCCGGGCAAAGACAAATTGGCATGCCGTTCCAATTTCGCCTCCTTAAAATTCACGAAGTTTTAGCAAAAAGACAAAAGTTTGTTAGGGTCGAAAATCGGAGGCGGAAACTGAGTGCATTTTCATTGTATAATTTCAAGAAATTTTCATAATTTATCAATCCCCTTTAAAAAAAACTATTTACAAATGCTTGTTGTTTTTTAATCCTCTCAAGTCATGTTGCAAGTATTTTGAACAAATTATGACAGTAATTTTCCGGATAATGAAACATTTAATTGGGAGTCCGGTTGCTATTTTAACACTCATTTGGGCCCGGTCATTTTTTGGCCCTGACGAAGTCATCGGTTTGTTAGTGGAAAAACAATTTCGGATGACCAAATGGTTATGGAAATCCGAGTGTTCGGTCCCCTTGGCGACAAAGGATTTCCTTGCATCAAATGGTCGGAATTTCTTTCTTGATTAACTTCAAAGGAAACATAGGTTGTTTTTAGGATTATCATTCCCCAATGAACCATTCAAAAAGGAATTCCCGGGAATTCATTAAATGGCTGTTTATGGGGTTTTTTTGCAATTTTCCCCTTAAGGATCGGCACAAAGTTCCCCATGGATTATGGAAACCTGGAATTTTCCATAAGGATTAAAAAGGGTTTAGACAAAGACCGAGTAATCCTTTAGGCCCGCCCAAGCGTTTTCCATGGAAAGGGAAATTTAGCACGAATGTTGTAATATTCAAATTAAAACTAAAATGATATCGGACCTTTACGTCCTGTCATGAATGTCCAAAAGTTGGTTCCCAAAGTTGATTCCGGCAATTTTCAGCCTTGTTTCTGAAAACTAAGTTCGGGCACACCCATTCAGCCTATATTGGTCCCGAGCCAGTCCATGCGAACGCCGGAAATCGATTTCGCCGGTTTGGAGCAAGGTCAAAATGCTCCGGACGTTCCCTGGCTTTTTGGCGGCCTAATTAGCACCAATGGAAACTTGAATTTCCTAAGGAAGTCCCAAGATTTATTGGCTCTGGGATTGGGCCAAAACTCCGGGGCCTGGCCCCTCAAAATGACATCTGAATCGGCGCCATCCCAAAAGTGCTTGGGATCGTCGGACTGAATTGGACTACTATTCGGGTCCGGCCTCTCAGAAGGGTTGGCCCGCCACATTTCAAAGGCCCGCGGTTCCGCTCGCCCAAAGGCTTACCATGACATGGAATTTCCGGACCCAAATGAATGGCTTCGCCGGGCGGTAAGCCTATTGGGCCCACCGATTTCCTTTGTTTCATCATCCAGAGCCTCGCCCGAACTTGGGACGGGACCGCCTCATCAGGGGCTGGCCACGTTCGGCACAAGGGTTCAGAGGGTAAGGGTTGGCGGACCCCTTGCACTCCTCCAAAGGTTTGAGGCTGGGGTATCGCCTACGGTGGCCTCGTGCGGTTAGGCCGTGGTTTTGAAGTTGGCAGTTGACATCTAGTCATGGTACGGCGCAGGCTGCCTCGGCATGGCTGTCATCGGCGCGTCAGTTGGCACCATCCATAAAGGGGGCATGGGTCTTGTCTTCCGGGCCTTACTGGCCCTAGGCCCTGATCCGGGATTGGGAACAAACGCATCGAATTGGGCACAGGCGACCGCCAGGTGAATGGTAACAAGGATCAGTTCCCACAATGGCCAAGCTTGGTGGCCCTTAAGCCCCGGACCCATGTGGCAGGATGGCCCATTAACTTAGCTCCGGCCATTGGAGGAATAGAATGCCGTACAAGTGGCATTCCACAAACCGACCAGGCTTAGGCAGCTTCCATCTGACCAGGTGGTCAGTTGCGTCCCATAGGGACATGGCAGTGAAGGGTAGGGCATCTTCAAGCCGAAAGGCAAGGAAGGATAGGGAGGAGCGGCCAAAGGTGGGCGCTTTGGTATTGATCTGAGCCCGCCGATTTCCCGTTTAGGCCGGATGGCCAGCAAGGGGAACCGGTGGGATCCTAGGTCTGGAAGGACCAGTCAAGGTTTGCCCATAGGGTCCTCGGGGAAATGGCCGAACGGTTAATTGGTGGCGGAGGGTGGGGCAAGGGGTGCTCAGGTGCTAAAATTACATGGAAGGCCCCCCAGTTCTCAAAACGTTTGGCTTAAAGGGGCCCCGTCTGTTCAAGTTGCCACCGGGAAGGCTGGGGTGAGAGGGGAAGGCAGGTAGAAAGTAAATGAACTAGGGAAGACCAAAATTTCATCTAGTTTGCGTCCTTCGGGGAGCCTGGGTGGGGTCCTCAGGAGAAGGCAAGGGAAAACCCTGCGGGAGAAGATCGAACAAGGCGATTAAGGACACGTAGGTGTTTCGTTCTAGGGCTTCGATGGCCGGAAAAAAGTGGAATTAAGGCCAGGATACTTATATGGGCAGATTACGGTTCGGTTCTAATTCCATTGCCGGGAGGGCCGAAGAAAGCTTCCGAAAAGGTTTCCCCAGAGAACCTCGATCGGGAATGCGGGCAGGGCTTTCCTTAATTAGGGTGGGGCCCTGCCCAGTCGACGAGTGGGGGGGTCCCGCTTTTCGCGGGGCGATTCAATCAGGGTCGAAACCCCTTAACTTGGACCAGGGAGGCTTCCCGCTCGGAGTGGGGTGGCGTGTGAGGCAAAAATCTAATAGGGGGCACCGATATGGTTCGGAACCGACCATTGACCAGATCGGGGGCCCGGGAAGGTGCCAAACATGCGTCCCAGCAAGGTACTTGTCCCAAGGAAGGCACTGGGCCCCGTGGAGATGGCCGACCTACCCCAGATGGTGCCGGTGGGTTGATCCACAACCAACGGGGTAGGGAAACCCCTTCCAGTGAAGGCCGGGGTCCACCGGTCGCTCGAGTGGTGTCAGGGGGGCTCGGGGTGGGGGGTCCCGGGGCGGGTTGGTGGGCGAGAATGGGGAAGATGCCCGGTGTCCGAGGGTTGCCCTTGGGTCTCGGGATTCGGGGGCAGGACCAAGGGAATGGGAGGGGCTGGGACCCCAAGGGGGCCAAGAACCCCCAACCTAAGGAGGGCCGGAGGTGCCGAACTATTTCCCCCGGCTGGGCCCGGGGACCCCTTGGGTTTAACCCAATGGGGGAAGCAGGTGCAAACGGCCAAACCCCATTGCAGGGTTAGGGTCGGGGTCAAGTGGGTCAGGGGGGAGTCCCGGAGGAAAGGGAAGGTGGGCGGGACCGGAGGCCGGATTGGGGGGCCCTCCTCTCAGCCGAACTAGAGACGGGCGGCAAAAACAATCGGACTTGAATGGATGAGGGTTGGGGGCACAAGTGCCCAGACTAGAGTGGGGGCAGGAGGCGGCCCTTTCTGCCAGACTGGGCATCCCGGAGGTCTTGAGGCCGATAGGGAACCGCAAAGGGAGGGCGGGCCTAAATCGGCTCAAATTTCCCAAGTGTTGAATTTTAATGAGTGGTTACCCGAGGGAAGGGAAGGAACCAGCAAAGTCGGGGGGGGGCTGGAGGTCGGGCCTCTATTCTCAAATTCCAGACCGGGCATCACCGGAGGGGCCAAGGCCCACAAAGTCGGGCAGGCGGGCGGAGGTTGGCCTTATTCTTAGTTCCGACCGGGCCCAACAAGGTCTTGAGGCCGACAGGGAAAGCAAAGTCGGGCAGGCGGCGCTGGAGGTCGGCCTCTACGCCAGGTTCCAACCGACATCCAGAGGTCTTAGGGCCAACAGGGAACCAGAAATTGCAACCGGGTTAAGGCGGCCTCCATTCCCAAGTGTTATATTTTCTAAGTCAAAGGCACTCGAGGTATGAGGCGGAGGGACCAGAAAGGGCGGGTGGGCTGGAGGTCGGCCTCTTCTATTTCCAGACCGGGCATCCACTGAGGTCTTAGGCCAGGGACGATGGGCGGGGCCGCTGGAGGGCGGCTTCTTCTAGTTCCAGAAGATCCAGAGGCTTGAGGTCAGGAACCGCAAGCGGGCAGGCGAGCGGGCGGCCAACCCCTAGTGGTATTTCTAGTGTAGAGGACCCTAGGTTGAGGCCAGGAGGAAGCCGGCAGGGAAGGAAGTCGGGCGGCGGCGCGGAGTCGGCCTCCTCGGTTCAGACGGGTCCAAGGGGTCGAGGCAGGCCGCAAAGGGCCGCAGGCGGCCCGGGTTCCCTTATACAGTCCAGGAGTCTGAGGCAGGGGCAAGCGGAGGCGGGCTGAGGTGGCCCCGCCATTCAAAGGGATCCATGAGGCTTGAGGGTTGGAACCAGCCCGGGCGGCAGAAGGCGCCTCTATTATCGAGTTCCGACCAGGCATCCATGGAGGTCTTGAGGCCGAGGGGGACCGCAAAGGGAAGGCGGCGCTTGAGGTTGGTCTCTATTCTCCAGGTGCCGACCGGCTACCTATGGAGGTGTTGAGGCGGGAGGCGAGCCGGCGGCGTAAGTCGGATCAGTGGGGCTCCAGGGGGCTGGGAAGAAAAAAAGAGAGATAAAAGGGGAAAAATTTGGGAGCTACCGGGCTGGACTGGGGCCAGGCTAGGGCAAAACAGGCAAAAAGGTTCAGAAAAGTTAAAGGAAAAAACCAAAGCCTTCCCAAGGGGCCTGGAAACCAAACCAAAGCCTCCCAGGGGAACCTGAGCCGGGGAAGTCTCCCAGGGGAACCGAGCCGCGGAAACGCACCCCAGGCGGACCGAGCCGGAAGGCAAACGCCTCCCAGGGGACCGAGCTGGAGGAAACGCCTCCCAGGGGACGAGCTGGAGGCAAGCCCCCAGGGAACCGCGGGGGAAGCCCCGGGGCGGACCCCGGGGACACCGCCCAGGCCGTGGGTGGGAGTGAGCGGGGGCTGACGCAGCCCCCGGAAGTGTGACAGCAGGGACGGCGTTTCGAATTCAGCCAAAGCATGCAAGGAAAGGCCGCCTTTAATTCAGTTTCTGAAAAGCACGGGACCCGGGGGAAGCTGGGGGCCGCCCGGGGCCGGGGGGTCTCGTTTTTCCGTTGCCCGTGGGCCTTTCGGGGCGGGTTCGCGGCGCGGCTCCGGGCCCACGGCCGGGGCACTTCCCCATTGCAGTGCGCCGCGACCGGCTCCGGGCGGCTTGGAAAGGCTTGGGGCGAAGGTGGCGCGGGCGGGCTCCGCACGGGATGGTTTCAAACCCACCCCCGCGTCCCACCGCGCTATACCCAAGTCAATCCATCTCGACAAAAACAGTGATTTGTTTTTGTACAAAATATGAGTTATTCCAGATCATACATATTCCACGTACGTATACGTATTCCAGATCATCATTGTAAATTTCTCCACTTTTAGACTAATAAAGGCATATCCAATCCAATCCAATCCATCATACATGAATGCAGAGAGAAAGAATGGTTATACATTAGGCACCAGGCTAATAAAACTTGTTTATGGAATTTTGATAGGTTAACAGGCAATTTTTCAACCTTATAATTACATTTCAGCAAGAAAGACAGACCACCAAGTCGGGAAAACATGGATTTTGGAATGAAATTCCAGATTGCATCAGGGCTACACAGATAATTACGCAGCCAGTTAATCTTAAACGTATAGTTTAGAGAAGTAAAGTCCAAAACATTTAGGCCTCCCTCCTTTAACGTCCTGGATATGACCGAGTTTCTTATATAATGAGTTTTATTTTTCCATACAAAGTTATACATTATTTTGTCCATTGTCTTACATGTGCTTGGATCCACATTTAAAGTCATTGTAGGATATACAAACCGAGAGATTCCCTCACTTTTTGCTAGCAGTATTCTTCTGTTTAGTGATAGATCCCTTTGTAACCAGTGATTAAAGCGCTTCTTGGTTTTATCAATTATTGGATCGAGGTTCAGATGACAACGCTGTTCGTCTTCTTTGGCTATGACAACACCTAGGTACGTCACTTGATTTTTAACAGGTATGTTGTATAGCATAGATTCATTACATGATTTCACAGCTAACAACTCACATTTATTTATATTAAGCGAAAGACCTGACGCTTTGGAAAACCCTTTAACCAGAGCTATGGCCTTTGGAATTTGCTCAGGATTTTTCAGGAAGAGTGTGGTGTCATCTGCCACCTGGCTAATCACAACCTGCCTGCCCGCTACTTCAATACCTTGGACCTCGCTTTCAGTGACCAACAGTGATAAGATTTGTGCTGAAAGTAAGAATAAATAGGGAGAAATGGGACAACCTTGACGGATGCCACGGGAGACGTTGAAGCGAGGGGACGTACCATATTTAAGCAGTATTGAGGGGTTGCAGTTGGTGTACAGTGTCTTAACAGCCTGAGTAAAGTAGTTTCCAAAACCAAACTTTTTAAATGATTGAAAAATAAAACGGTGTTCCAAAGTGTCAAAAGCTTTGTAAAAATCGAGAAATAAAATAAAACTATTGTGGTTAATAAGTTCCTGATAATCAAGAATATCCAATACAAGACGAACATTATTGGCAATGTGTCTTTTACTCAAGAAGCCTGACTGTGTTTCACTAATTATATGCGGTAAGGATTTTGTAATTCGGTTTGCAAGGATGGAGGCCAAAACTTTATAGTCTGTATTTAGTAGGCAGATAGGGCGCCAGTTTTCAAGAGATGATGTGTCTTTTTTTGGTTTTGGAATGAGAGATATAAGACCTTGAGAGAGTGAACAGGGGAGGGAGCCTTTTGAGATGCTTTCAGAAAAAAAACATTGAGCAGGAAAGGAGCCAAAGGGTCAGAAAAGGTTTTATACAATTCTGAAGCAAGCCCATCGTTTCCAGGATTTTTTTTTTTGCATCCTGCACTTCAATTAGATTGATTGGTTGATCACATCGTTTTTTTCTCATTAATGCTAATAGTTTTATTGGACGTAATGGACTCTAAAATTGACACTGGCTCTGCTTGCATATGGTTGGAAGTATATAGGTTACCATAGAATTTCGAGCAGAAAGAGGAGATTTTGTGGTAGTCTGATACAATTTTGTTATAAATTTTTAATGTGTCAATGGTTCGTTTTTTAGATTTAGATTTTTCCAAGTTAAAGAAGTACGATGAGCATTGTTCCCCTTCTTCCAGCCAACGCCTCCTGGATCTGATAAATGCGCCCTCTGCTTTTCGTCTATATATATCATCAAGTTTATTTTGGTAGTCTGCTAACTTGGCGTGATCATCCTCAGATAGGGTTGCTGATTGACTGGAAAGAGACATTATTTGAACACATAAATAGTCCTCTTCCGCTCCTCTGTGTTTCGCTAAATTGCTGCTATATTTCCTCATATATTTACCCATTTCGTATTTTAGAAGTTCCCATTGGAGGCTGAAAGAGTTTTGAAGAAGGGCTGTGTTATAAATAGGTTAATAAAGTCTCATTAACCTGTTTATATTTTCCTTTACCTCATCATGGGCTAACAAACTATTGTTCAGCTTCCAACATAAAGCCTTAGGAATATTCATAACTGGTGTCAAGGTTACCTTAAGTGTAATTATTTTATGATCAGACAGTGGTGCTGGGTGGTACTCTACTTCAACGAGGTCCGCAGAGATTGTTTTAGATATCAACAAGTAATCCAGTCAAGATTGTTTTGAAAGGTCCTTGAGTGCCAAGTATATGTTTTTAGAGAGGGAAACTGTTGGGTAAAATTCCCTCATCTTCGTGTGGTTCGGACTTTGTCGAGTTTCTTGATGAAATGCCAGTTGAGTTGATAGTTGGTACACAGCAAAAACTACTTTATTCAGTAACAATTGTGAGAAACATCTCTAGTTGGAGCTGGACAAAAGAAGAACCCCCTTCTGCCTCTTCAGGCTTAGTTTAAAGAATACCGCGACAGTCTGTTGACCAATCGGTTGCGGACAAGTCGATCTTCCGTCCAATCGGCTACGAACAACTCCGTGTTGGGAGGGCCTTAGACTGAATTTGCCTGTTGCAACAACTATTGAACTAATATGCTTGATAATGCTATGTAAACTAAATTAAACATGCAATAATCATAACATGTACTAAGTTAAACATGAAATAACAATGTTTACTAATCTAAGCATGAAATAACGTCATATGTATACTAATGTGCATAAGCACTCTATCACCGATCCTACATTCCTCCACTCTATATTTGTCTTCGATCTTCATGAAAAAAAAGTCTATTATAGAAAAAATTGCATGCGGATTGGAGTAATGTGTGTAATCTCGATGTAATGTGTGTGCGTCCCTCCACACATCTATTATCATGAGTTGTTTTAATTGTGTGTTAATGCACTTGGTTATGTGTAATCTAGATTTCTTTGTGCTTGTTGTATCTAGGTCATGGTCGAGCACCACGTTGAAGTCTCCTGCACATATCACAATCGCATCCGTTTCCACCGCTATAACATTGAAAAGATTCTCCAAAAAGCTTTTGTCACTATCTGATGGAGCATATACATTGATTAATGTCACCTTCTCTCCTTCCATTGTCCCTTTGACCACAATATAACTGCCTCCTTTATCTTTTAGTTAGTTTAGTGGGAACGGGTCACCGGTCGCCGGCCCCACCCCGTGCCTGGTCTTACCCGCCGGCCATTGGCTGAACCCACACCAACTTGTGAAGCTGCGCACGCGGGGTGGGCGGCGTTGGGCACCATGGGCGCGGGCGGCGTCGGGCGCCATGGACGCGGGACGGCGTCGGGCGCCATGGGCGCGGGCGGCGTCGGGCGCCATGTGCGCGGGCGGTGGTCTTTGTTGACTTTGCCAAGGCCTTTGATTCAGTCAGTCATCGCCACATCCTGAAGGCGCTTGGTCGCACCGGGCTTGACAGGCATATCCTTGCGCTGGTTAGGAATGCCTATGACAGCTGCTCAACGCGCATTACGCGTGGCAGCACTAAGTCCGACCCGATCCACATGCAGATAGGCATCAAGCACGGGGACCCTATCTTGTACCTGGGTGTGTACATAGTCCCAACCAAGGAGATTGTTTATCGTGATATGCTCGCCTTAACCCAGGCATGGCTTGAGGCGTTAGGTCGTGCCCCCTTAAAACCCAGTCAGAAGGTCACCATACTTAACAATTTCTTGGTACCTAGGCTACTGTACCACGCCATGGGACACGCCCCCATTACCAAGCTGAGGCACATTGATAGGGAGGTGAGGAATGTGGTCAAAGAATGGCTCCACCTCAAACAAAGCACTTGTAATGGGATCCTGTATTCCCACACCAAGGATGGGGGTCGAGGTATAACTAGGCTTGAGCGGCACGTACCCAGCAGCTTGGTCAAGCGAGTGTGGCGCACGTGTTCCAGTGGTGATCATTGGGCCCGATCAGCAGCTTGCTCGGTCACTAAACAGGCTGTTTGGCCACTGTGGTGGAAGGTGGCTGGAGGGTTATCTGATGACCTCCCCGTCATCCCAAGGACAGGTAAGATTCCACATTTTATACTCACGTGTTGGAGAAATATTGGAAATAGGGCCTGGGAGAACTTAGAAGTGCAAGGAAAAGGGGTTGCTGTGTTTAAGGGAGACAGGATCAGCAACTCGTGGATTAGAGAGCATCACTCCAATATCATCCGCCCAAAGCACTTCATTAGAGCTTTAGCCCTCAGGGTGGGCGTTTAGGTTTGGTGGGCACAACCCCAAAGGTCCAGTTGTGTGTAGGGCTTGTAAGCTCCAATATGAATCACAGGCCCACGTCCTCGGCAAATGCGTCACGCTTAGTGGAAATATCATACTAAGGCACAATAAGCTTTGCACGGTGTTGGTCCAGGTGATGACTGACCATCGCTGGGTGGTTGAAAGGGAGGTTAGTGTTGGTGACAAGGAAGGCAAGATGTTCAGGATGGACATTGTAGCTGCAAAAGGTCCACTCTTGTTAATCATAGATGTAACAGGAAGGTATGAATCCAAAGCCCACCCACTGGCTAAAGCTGCCAAAGAAAAGATAGCCAAATACGCTGAGCCCCCCGCGGCGGCGACGGTTCATTCCAATGTCAAAGTATGTATAATGATATATAAGACACAAAAAGAAAAAAAACGCCCTATGACAAACAGACGTGAGATCAAGGAGACCTGCCCTCCCTGATCCCGCTTGATGTAAGCCGAGGGCATAGAATATCAGTACACTACAAAAGGCTGCCCAAGAGGGTCTGCTACATGACACTCTGTGGAAAAAATGTCGAAAAGTGTAAAGGGGTCTGGGCCCGGTGTTTCTAGGAACGAGTCACCAGTGTTGGCCTTACATGGCGCTCAGCATTTGATCTTTTGCCGATGGGAAAGGCAAAACTGGCGATCAGATATGGGAGTGACGAATCAATGCTGTGCAGTAGAAGAAAAACGGCGGCGAGTGCTATGGGCGCGGGCGGGTTGGTTTCTGGTGGTTCTGGGATCAGGTCACCTTTCACCGGCCTCAGCCCGCGCCCGTTTTACTTGGCGGCCAACTGTGGAACCGAAGCTACTGGCGGATGAGGCGGCGGCGGGCGCCATGAGCGCGGGAGGGTCGGTGTCTGGCTGATTCTGGCAACAGGTCACCAGGCGCAGGCCTCGCCCCGTGCTCCGTGCCTGGAGCGTGCCTAGCGTCCGCGGCGGCCCCCGGGGGAAAGCGGTCGGGTGAGGGTGTTGTGTCGGCAAACGGGAGCACGTTCTCCGGGGCAGCAAACCGTAGATAGCGTGATTAAAGGCATCTGTATACCCAGTCTCTGCCCTGTGTGCTCCTTGAGTTGTGTCATTCTATGAGGGGGTATGGGGGCCACGTGTCCTAGAACACGATAGCTAACCCTCCCCTCATTGCCCTGCAGAGCCGCGACTTCCGGAGGTGTGATGAGCCAGCGGAGGAGGTCCAGGGGTGAGCCTGACGTCGGGGCGTGCCCAGGACCCTCGTCGCCCAAGAAGGAGAATGTTGCCGAAGAGCCCAATGCCCCCACACCTGTAGGGGGTCGTAGTGACCACGTGGGGGGAGCACTGCCGGAACTCCAGCACCCACCCACCCAAATGTCACCCCATCTCATGCCACGTGCCCAAGTGCGACGGCCTGGGGCCCGCCGTGTTGGGTGAGTTCCCATGCTCATGGTGTCCGTGATGGTTTCCTATTACGATTGGCACTTCCCAGCATATGAGGCACGCCCACTCGACCCGCCTCAGGACGGCCCGCGCCCCAAGGCCCAGGTGGTCGTGGTCCCTCACCTCCAGGGAGTACCTCATGGACAGGATCTGGATCCTTGGGGCGTGCAGCGAAGCCTTTGCAAGGTTTTCGGGTGAATTGAGCAAACATCTCACCGGCGTCCAAGTGCGCCGAGAACGGGCCTCTCTTGGGTCGACTATCAAGGACCACAGCGAGCTCCTATAGGAGAGACTAAAGACCCCACCCAAGAACAGCCCTGCGGCCACCCGGATCCATGCCGCACAGGCCAAGGCGGACTTCCTCCAGACGCTGGTCGGATGAGTCGAGGGAGGAGAGGACCTCCATGGCGGAAAGGTCGAGGACCTGAGGGCGGCCGCTTGCTCCTCTACGAGGAACAACGAGCTGGCGGTAGCGCCGTTGGTCGTGAGGATGGGCCGGTTGTCCTCCACCCCACTGGGTTCCAGAGGGCGCTGGAGAACCCGCCGCAATCGCGGGTGCTCACCTGAACTGAAGAGGAGCAGGACTGTCAAATATAGATACCACCAGTTCCTATACCTCACTGGCCAACGCTGCCTCACCAATGCCATCTTGGACGGACGGGGCAGCACCAGATGCCCCATCCCGATGGGCACGGTAGAGGATCACTTCTGGGAGCGATGGCTGGACCTCCATAAATTCAGGAAACTCGACCGCTTCCGCTCTGACATGACCGCCGACAATGGGGTCCTGTGTAAGCCCATCTGCCCTTCTGAAGTTCTAAGGAACATCAGGGCAATGAAGCGCAACTCGGCCCCGGGACCAGAAGGCATCACCGCAGGAATGCTTCTGAGCCACGATCGGGGAGGATTGGCGGCAGCCTCGCTGTTTAACACATGGTTGGTTTGAGGAGCCATCCCGGCGGCAGTCAAAGGATGCCGCACCACGCTTATACCCAAGTCCCTGGACCCTGTAGAGATGAACAACGTGACCAACTGGAGGCCCATCACCATCGGCTCCATCCTCATGAGGCATTTCATGAGGATCATGACGGTGAGGCTGGGTCAGGCTTGCCCAGTCCATCCCCTACAGAAGGGCTTCCTGCGGAGCACCGACGGCTGCAGAGAGAATCTCCCGACGCTGGTCTATGTCATTAATCGGGCTGTCAGGAGGAAGTCAGACCTAGGGGCCTACGAGACAGGTGACCGTGTGCCTGTCCAGAGACGGTAAACCCGCCAAGTAGGGCCCCCGCCGGGCACGGCACGGTGGACGATTCCTCCAACCTACGGGCCCGGCAAACCACCAATATGGTTGGGAAGAGTAAGGGGGGCGACCTGCCGGGTGAATGCAGTAACCTGCAGGGGTGTGCCCACCCTAATCCCCGGAGAGAGGGAACCAGAAGTGTTGAACCGCAGCGTCGCAAAGACCCATAGCGGGTAATGAAGCGATGCGGTTTCCGCCCGGCGCTCGGGTATCAAGTTGTGATCGCCCGAATGTGGGGAATGGGTAAACACCCCCCTCCCCAAATGCCGGAGCATCGTGAGGGCCTGCGAAGGGCAAGGAAGCGATGCGGTTTCCGCCCGGTGCTCGACGAGAGACACTGGTGGGCAGGGCCCATAGAGCACAGGAAATGGCGGGAGCATCCCTGGCATCACAAGCATCGTGAAGGCCCTCTGAGGGCCAGGAACGATGTGGTTCCCACCCAGTGTTGAGAGTCATGGGACTCGAAGCACAGGTAATGGCGGGGACACCCCCCCTCGACTATTTTTAGAGCCAAAGAGGATGATGGTGTCAATAAACAATGGCAAAGACTCATTGTCGAAAGATGAAGGAGAGGTGGGTAGGATGACTGAGCGAGGGCAAGATTGATATCGGAAAGGCCCTTGGGGAAAGGTCCCGCGGCCCAACCCTGCACAGGGACAGGAGGTGGGGCTCAGTACCCGAGGGTAACGGGTCTGTTATCAGCCCGGGCCGCCCAACCCCAAAATGGTTCACAGTGGATCTACGTGAGGACGGATGCCAGCCAGGAGAGCCTCTTTGTCGGGCAATCCAGGCAAAGACGTTCATGCGTACACGACAGATGACACGGCCGAGGATAAACTTGCCATAAAGCCACCTCTGTGGAAATATATATATATAAATAAATAAAACCATCCGCATACAACCCTGTCATCAAGCATAGTAAGACCATGATCCTGTTTGTCTGTTGCAAATGTGGCAAGCTGTCCTCCAAGTGCCACTCCATCGCATGTCATGCACCTAAGTGCAAGGGCAGACAGCCTGCTGAGCTGGCAGGGCTCAAGTGCACGTGGTGTCTGATGAGGCTCCCCTTGATCAGAGGGGTGTTCCAACACAAGAGGCATGTCCACCCGGAGGAATGGAATTGACACAAGAAGGCCAGCGCCCCCAAACCCAGCTGGACGAGGTCCCCCGCCTCTAGGGAGCACCTCAAGGCTAGAGTTGGCGTCCTCGGCGTCTCCGATGAGGCTTTCGTCCAGGTGGCAAGGGAACTGAGCAAACGGCTCTCGGCGGATCGAGTGCGTAGAGAGTGGGTGACTGGAAGCGACTCTTGAGAGCCGGGCAGACCTCCTTTGGAACTCACAGAAAATAGCTCCCCGGTCCGGCCCCACGGGCCCCAGGTTCCCTTCTGAACGGGCCAAGGAAGAGTTCCTCAAGAAGCTGGTTGAATAGTGCGAAGGCTTAGAAGGCGCCGACGGGAGCAAGGTCTCTGAGTTACATACCTCTGCTCCACAGATGATGAAGTGGAACATGTCGCTACCGCATTTATCCTGCGGGTAGGGCGCCCCTCGCCCCCCCTGCTGGAACGGCCTCCCAGTCGACACACTGATCGAAGGGAACGCAGGTTGAGCACCTACAGATTCCATCAGTCCCTGTACCGCGCCAATCAGCGTCACCTCGCCAGGACCGTCCTAGATGGTAGGGTCAGTCTAGATCAGACATGGGCAAACTACGGCCCGCGGGCCACATACGGCCCGTTAGGCTTTTCAATCCGGCCCGCCGAACTTGCCCAAATTATAGTACAAACAGTGTCTAAAACTCACGATAAAAAGCCAGCGAACAACAGGGCAGATAACTGAAAAGTTGCCCGCCCCATTTTTCACAACTTCAAGCAAAATGAGACCAATGCCATTAAAAATATTGTCACAAAGTATAAAGTTTTTTTTAAGTCAAGAATGCACCAACTACAAATGCTACCTTGCTTAATTTACGGCAAATGCGCATGGCTGTAAATTTTGCTGCAGTAGTCGATTGTCATTGTGGTGCATTGATTTCTACGAGCCACTAAGCCCCTTTCATAAGTCTCACGTACACTTTACAGTCACGGTTTAATGTAAATTTACGTTTTGTAGCGTCACATATGTTGTTAGCTTCTTTTGAATCTTTCTTCTAGTCTGAGGTTCTGTGCATCTATTTTGGAAAATGACATGCAATTGCACGACTTTGTAACGCTTGCGAAAGTCCGGAAGAAAGAAGCAGGCTTCTGATTGGCTGCCGAGCCGAGTATGCAAATTTCAACTGCAGGTCGTCTATGTTTGTGTGCTCGGCGACGGTACACGTGTATTGTTAGCGCGTGAAGGCGAGAGCGTCAGTGAGGAGTTTGTTGAGCGCGCGGTCAGGACAAACCATCTATGATTTGGCGGAATTTAACACAAGTAGGTATTATTGAGCTTGAATATTTCGTTGTGTAATAATATGTTTTGAATGTTGAAAGTGATTCCATTGTTCAATAAATGTTGATTTCTTTAACTTTGCCCCTTCGATGGAAACTTAAAAACAGACGCAATCTTGATTAATCACAGTGCATATGTTATTTTAATCTATTTCCATTTCCTCCTCCAAGTATCTGCGAAATAGTATGTCAACGCCATATTCCTTGAGACAAATTATTAACTGATCAGGGATATTTTTCACATTTGAAAGACAGTTAATAAATTGGGTTGTAGTGTTCTTACTGTGCTATGAGGTTTGTACATACTACATTTAAAGGACAACCGGCACCATTTTTTGTTTTTGTTTCCCACTGACATCAGAAAAACGTTTAATAGCATCTAAAATACCCAAATCAGGCAGGCTGATATTTTTAGTTAAATGAAAAACACCAATAAAAATGACTTCAAAATGAATCCGGATATGACCAGTTTCAGAAGGTCCCACCCCTTGTTCATGACGTCACACCAAGACGTCTTGCCTTGCTCGAGAATCAAAACAATGGCTTCAGATTCGGAGAAGATGTTTTCTTGTTCTTGTTCTTCTGAAGAGGAAAGCATAAATGTTTGCAATTGATTCTAGGAGTCCTCCCGTATCAATTCGAGCCGCCAATGACAGCAATGTAGCACCCAGAAAAAGCAGAAGATTGCGCCCAAGCGCCGTTGGAAATGGGCTGATTTGTCAGCTGGGAATTTGTGTCAGCGAATATCAAATAGTTGTCTTGGTGCGACACACAACGATTCACCATGGCGTTATTTATGTGTTTTCCTTCTAATTTCGCCATCAACACGGATCAACACGAAGTTTTCAGACCAAACAAAGTACCCAAAATGCATTGTATGTCGCTTTCTCGGTCAGGGGCGGTCCAAATGTGACGTCACATGGGGATCGTCATCAACTCGAAAACAAGACTTCATGAATATTCAGCGCAAGTCTTAAAACGTAAACTATAGCTATATGCTGTGGAATCTTTGTAAAATACGCTCAGTCGAAGTCATTTGAAGTGATTTTATAAATTATGGACATAACTTGTTCGGAGTATTTCCGGCCCAAACACCTCCTCCAAATGCTCCTGGCCCGGCCCCTCTGTCAAATGTTAGAACCCAATGCGGCCCGCGAGTCAAAAAGTTTGCCCACCTCTGGTCTAGATGCTCCATCCCTATGGGTACGCTGGAGAGTCACTTTCGGGACCGGTGGACAGACCACAATCGGTTCAAGAAACTCGGACGGTTCCGCTCGGGCCTTGCCGCGGACAACAAGGACCTATATAGGCCCATCCACCCACTGGAAATCCTTTGGAATCTCAATACTATGAAGAAGAACTTCGCCCAAGGACCTGACGGAATCACTAGAGGGATGCTAGTGGCTCACCATCCCGAGGGGGTGGCCTTGGCCTCGCTCTTCAATACATGGCTGATATGGGGTGCCATCCCGGCGGCTGTCAAGGGATGTCGGACCCCCTGGAAGCATACTCCGTAGGCAACTGGAGACCTATCACGATCGGTTCCGTTCTCATGAGGGTATTCATGAGGATCTTGACCATGAGTCTGCGCGAGGCCTGCCCAATGCATCTCAGGTGAAAAGGGTTCTTACGCAGCACAGATGGATGTTGCCAGAATCTCACGGTGTTGGACCACCTCGTCAGTCGGGCTACGAAACGTAAGCATGATCTGGCGGTGGTGTTTATCGACTTTGCTAAGGCATTTGATTCAGTTACCCATCATCACATACGGAGGGCACTTCGCCGGATCTGTCTTGACGGGCACATCCTCGCGCTCATCAGAGACGCCTACCGAGGATGCTCGACGCGCATCGTCCTGGGCGATGCCGAATCCGATCCAATCCAGATGGAAGTAGGGGTCAAGCAAGGTGACCCTATGTCTCCACTGCTCTTTAACTTGGCCCTGGACCCGTTTATAGCGTCCCTGGAACGTGGCAATCGTGGCCTAGATTGGGGAGGCCATACATTAAATGCTTTAGCATCCGCTGACAATTTAGTGCTGATAAGCGGGACGGCATGGCTGCCCAATTAACAATGCTAGGTCAGTTCTGCGACCGCACAAGACTTGCAGTACAACCCAAAAAGTGCTATGGCTTCATGCTGTCCGGAGGATCTGACCCAGCGTGGACCCATGGCTAGTCTCGGGCATGCCGATCCCCATGGTTAAGGGAGACATTCCAGTCGATTATCTGGGCATCCGCGTTAGCCCGACCAAAGGAATTGTGTACAAGGATATGGTCACGTTAGCCCAGAAATGGCTCGAGGCGCTAGGTAATGCCCCATTGAAGCCCGGCCAGAAACTTTCCTAGTTTCCTAGTGCCCAGGTTATTGTACACCACGACCATGGGGCGTACCGCCATCACTAAGCTCCGGCACATTGGCAGAGAAGTCAGAAGTGCGGTAAAGGGTGGCTCCATGTCAAGAACACATCTTCTACTCCCGGACCAAGGATGGAGGACTGGGCATCATTAGGCTGGAACGGTTAGTGCGTGGTTGTCTGATCAAACGGATTTGGCGCATGTGCTCTAGTGAGGGTTACTGGGCACGGTCTGCCGCCCGCGAGGTCACCAGGCTGCCGGCATGGCCCATGTGGTGGAAGACGGCTGGTGGGGCGGCCGAGGGTCTCCCTGTCATTCCCGAGTCTGGTGATGTCCCACCCCTGAGTTTTCCGGATTGAAGGAATGCAGAGAACAGGACCTAGATTGGTGGTACAGGGCAAAGGGGTTACCGTCTTCAGAGATGATAAAATCAGTAACTAATGGATTAAGGAACACCACAACAATGTTATCTGCCCGAAGTAGTTTGGAAGGGCGGTGGCTCTCAGGGCCGGTAACGCCCTGCTGGATTACATTAGGGTTGGGTCCAACCCGGGAGGCCCGCCTATGTGCAGGGGGTGCAGAAGGCACATAGAAACCCTAGCTCACATGCTCGGGAACTGCACAGCACTTCAAAATAACATCATTCTCAGGCATAATAAACTCTGCACAGTCCTTGTCCGAGAGATGGTCAGACATCGCTGGGTAGTAGAAAGGGAAGTCAGCATCACGAATAAGGAGGGGAAGATGCTCAGGCTAGATATAGTTGGAGCCAAGGGCGATCACCTTATAGTGATAGACGTTACTGTTCGATTCGAATCTGAGGCCTTCCCGCTTGCTAGGGCAGGAAGGGACAAAGTGGCCAAATACACCGAAGTCGCAGAGATCCTCAGGATACTGAGGGAGATGGACAGGGTCACGGTCTTTGGCTTCCCATTAGGGGCTCGGGGGAAATGGCCCGAATGTAATAACGCGGTTCTCCGGGAGATAGGGGTTAAGGGGGCTAGATCTACTCGGTTCGCTAAATATATCAGCAGACGTGCGCTACTTCACTTCGATATTCTCAACACGTTCGCCTCCCTCCTCAACCAAGCAACCTAGTCTGAATCAGAGTCCTGCCCCCCGGGGCAGGAGACGTGTAGGGTTGACTGGTGGTGGTAGCAAATATTCTAATTACGGGGGCATCCGTAATACATCTTTGGCGGGAGCAGGGGTCCCCGCTTCCATGAAGTGCCGGGGCCCACCCGGTGCAGTGGAGTACAAGACTGCATAACATCGTAAGGACCAGAGGCGATGTGGTTTCTTTCTGCCCAATGCTTCGAGTGTCAGTGTGTGGACACCCACAAGTGTGGATAATGGCAGGAAAACTCTCATTAACTCAGCGTCAACCAGAAATGGTGATCGGTTGGTTACATCGAATGCTGCACAGCATCGTGGGGGCCCGGGGAGAGGGCCGAAGCGATGCCGTTTCCGCCCAGTGCTTAAAGCGTCACAGTGATGATACTCACCAAGCACGGGGAATGGCGGAGACTCCCTCCAAGTTGAGATGTCGCGAGGGCCCTAGCCGGGCTCGAGGCGATGTGGTTTTCGCCCGGTGCTCTGGGTGTCTGCGGCGACACTCAAGGGGTGCAGGTAATGGTGGAAACATCCCCCCGATGTCACAGTGGTGTGATGGCCCATAGTGGGTACTGAAGCGATGTGATTCTCGCTCGGCGCTGGGGGTGTCAGTGTGAGGACACTCAGGAAGTGGGGAGGGGCTCGAGGAGCCCCTCCAACGCGGGTAACGGCAAGACCACCCATGACGTCTCAGCATCGCGAGGGCCCTGGACGGGTGCCGAAACTATGTGGTCTCCGCCCGACACTTGGGGCGCCACAGGGACGACACTCGGGTCTGGGTGTCACGGATTGTGACAGCTCCATCAGATGGCGTGGGTAATGGCGGAGACACCCCAGTAGTCATAACGTCACGAACACCCACTATGGGGGTGAAACGATGTGGTCTTCACCCGGTGCTCGGATGGTCAGAGGATGGGCTCTGCTGCGGGGAATGGAGGTACCCGCGGAGCATGGGTAATGGTGGAGATGCTTCTGGGAACACGAGTGCCCGGATTCGTGAGGAACGGTTGCCCTCGGCTCTCCTGAGCCAGAACTAGATGACGGGCGGCAAAAATACTAATGACAGGGTAACTGCCACTGATCGATGAAGGGCACTATGGGGGCACAAGTGCCCAGACTAGAGTGAGGCGGTCAGGAGGTCGGCCTCTATTCTCAGAGTTCCAGACTGGGCATCCACGGAGGTCTTGAGGCCGATAGGGAACCAGCAAAGTCGGGCAGGCGGCGCTTAAGATCGGCCTCTAACATTTCCCAAGTGTTGAATATTTTCTAAATGTCAAGTGGGTTACCCATGGAGGTGATGAGGCCGAGAGGGAACCAGCAAAGTCGGGGAGGCGGTGCTGGAGGTCGGGCCTCTATTCTCAAGAGTTCCAGACCGGGCATCCACGGAGGTCTTGAGGCCGACAAGGAACCAGCAAAGTCGGGCAGGCGGCGCTGGAGGTTGGCCTCTATTCTTAGAGTTCCAGACCGGGCATCCACAGAGGTCTTGAGGCCGACAGGGAACCAGCAAAGTCGGGCAGGCGGCGCTGGAGGTCGGCCTCTAGCCGCCAGGTTCAAGACCGCACATCCATGGAGGTCTTGAGGCCAACAGGGAACCAGCAAAGTTGTGCAACCGGCGCTTAAGGTCGGCCTCTAACATTTCCCAAGTGTTGAATATTTTCTAACTGTCAAGCAGGTCACTCATGGAGGTGATGAGGCCGAGAGGGAACCAGCAAAGTCGGGCGGGTGGCGCTGGAGGTCGGCCTCTATTCTATGAGTTCCAGACCGGGCATCCACTGAGGTCTTGAGGTCGACAGGGAACCAGCAGTTGGGCAGGTGGCGCTGGAGGTCGGCTTCTATTCTCAGAGTTCCAGAACGAGCATGCACAGAGGTCTTGAGGCTGACAGGGAACCAGCAAAGTCGGGCAGGCGGAGCTGGACGTCGGCCTCTAACATTTCCCTAGTGTTGAATATTTTCTAAGTGTCAAGCAGGTCACCCATGGAGGTAATGAGGCCGAGAGGGAACCAGCAAAGTCGGGCAGGCGGCGCTGGAAGTCGGCCTCTCTTCTCAGAGTTCCAGACCGGGCATCCACGGAGGTCTTGAGGCCGAGGGGGGGACCAGCAAAGTCGGGCAGGCGGGGCTTGAGGTTGGCCTCTGTCCTCCAGGTTCCAGACCTAGCATCCACGGAGTTCTTGAAGCCGACAGGGAAGCAGCAAAGTCTGGCAGGCGGTGCTGGAGGTCGGCCTCTCGCTGCCAGGTTCAAGACTGGGAATCCATGGAGGTCTTGAGGGTGACATGGAACCAGCAAAGTCGGGCAGGCGGCACTGAAGGTCGCCCTCTATTATCAGAGTTCCAGACCAGGCATCCATGGAGGTCTTGAGGCCGAGGGGGAACCAGCAAAGTCGGGAAGGCGGCGCTTGAGGTTGGTCTCTATTCTCCAGGTGCCAGACCGGCTACCTATGGAGGTGTTGAGGCCGGGAGGCGAGCGCCATCGGCGGCCGTTCAAGTGCGGGAACTACCAGTGTTTGGGCGCTCTTAGGCGCGGCGCTGGGGGAGAGAAAAAAAAAAGTACGAGATGAAGCCTCAAGGCCGGGTAAAAAAATTTGGGAACTACCAGGGGTCATGGCGACTTGGGGCGCAGCGCTAGGGTCTAAAAACAGGCCAAAAGGGTATTGCTGAGAATAAGTAAAAAAGTTCCAGACTTCCAAGGTTCAGTGGAAACCAAAACCAAACGCCTCCCAGGCGGACTGAGCTGGAGGCAAATGTCTCCCAGGGAACCTGAGCCGCGGGTAAACGCATCCCAGGCGGACCGAGCCGAAGGCAAACGCCTCCCAGGGTACCAGAGCTGGAGGCAAACGCCTCCCAGGCGGACTGAGCTGGAGGCAAACGCCTCCCAGGGAACCAGAGCCGGGGGTAAACGCCTCCCAGGCGGCGAGAGCCGGTCCCTGGACACCGCCCAGGGAACCGCGTCGGGTGGGAGTGAGCTGGGGGCTGACGCAGCCTCCCTGGAAGTGTGACAGCAGGCGTTTACGGACGTCTTCAAGCCAACTATCCAGCACCAAAGGCGGGCATGCATGAGGGAATCTCAGCCTGTTCCTTTTGAAATATTTTCTAAGTATTTGATCTCCAGGAAGAAGGCGACAGCTGGTCCCCAGACGCCGCCCGGGGAACCAGAGCTGGGGGGTGCTGCAGTTGTTTTTGTCCGTTTCCGTTTCCCGTGGGCCCTCCTTTCGGGGCGGGTTCGCGGCGCGGCTCCGGCGCCCACAGGCCGGGTGCACTTCTCCCATTGCAGTGCGCCGCGACCGGCTCCGGGCGGCTTGGAAAGGCTTGGGGCGAAGGTGGCGCGGGCGGGCTCCGCACGGGATGGTTTCAAACCCACCCCGCGCGTCCCACCGCGCTCTACAGCGCTCCCTTGCCCTGACCTTGCCGCTTCCCTTTGGAGATTAGGGACATACCTCTGTATGAACCAGCCTCAACCTATTCTTAAACTTTAAATGGGTAAGAGGCCCGGCTCGCTGGCTTGGAGCCGGGCGTGGAATGCGAGATGCCCAGTGGGCCACTTTTGGTAAGCAGAACTGGCACTGCGGGATGAACCGAACGCCGGGTTAAGGCGCCCGATGCCGACGCTCATCATACCCCGCAATAGATGTTGGTTGATATAGACAGCAGGACGGTGGCCATGGAAGTTGGAATCCACCAAGGAGTGTGTACCAACTCACCTGCTGAATCAACTAGCCCTGAAAATGGATGGCGCTGGAGTGTCGGGCCCATACCCGGCCGTTGCCGGCGCTGGACGGCCGCGAGGGCTACGCCGCGACAAGTAGGATGGCTGCCGTGGTGCGCGTGGAAGCCTCGGGCGCGAGCCCGGGTGGAGCCACCGCGGGTGCAGATATTGGTGGTAGTAGCAAATATTCAAACGAGAGCTTTGAAGGCCAAAGTGGAGAAGGGTTCAATGTGAACAGCAGTTGAACATGGGTCAGTTGGTCCTAAGGGATGGGTGAGCGCCATTCGGAAGCGCGGGGCGATGGCCTACGTCGCCCCCGGCTGATCAAAAGGGAGTCAGGTTCAGATCCGGACCTAAAGACCGGTGGCGCTGACGTCTCACCTGATGAAGACGCTGGAGAGACTCGTCCTCGCCCACCTGCGACCGCTGGCAAGCTCATCGCTGGACCCGCTACAGTTTGCCTACCAGCCCAGCATTGGTGTGGAAGATGCCATCATCTACCTCCTCCATACGGCGTTGCTGCACCTGGAGAATGCTGGGAGCACGGTGAGGATCACGTTCTTCGATTTCTCCAGTGCCTTCAACACCATCCAGCCAAATCTACTGGGGGACAAGCTGCGGCATGCCGGAGTCGACCATCACCTCACATCCTGGATTACAGATTACCTCACAAACATGCCACAGTACGTGAGGGTAAAGAACTGTGAGTCGGGCAGGCTTCTCTGCAGCACCGGAGCGCCGCAGGGAACAGTCCTGGCTCCAGTCCTCTTCACCCTCTACACCTCGGACTTCAATTACAACACCCCAACCTGCCACCTTCAGAAGTTCTCTGACGACTCAGCTATTGTAGGCCTCATTACAGAGGGAGACGATAGGGAGTACAGGGGACTGACAAAGGACTTTGTGGACTGGTGCCAGCAGAATCACCTCCAGATCAACACTGGGAAAACCAAGGAGCTGGTGGTCGACTTCTGCAGGAAACAATCCTCACCTGCACCATTGAACATCCAGGGTTCGGACATTGAGAGGGTGACCTCCTACAAGTACCTGGGTGTTACTCTCAACAATAAACTGGACTGGACAACAAACACGGATGCCCTAATCAAAAAGGGACAGAGTCGCCTCTTCCTCCTCAGGAAACTGAGGTCTTTTGGAGTTCAGGGGTCACTCCTAAAGACTTTCTATGACTCTGTGGTGGCATCAGCCATCCACTATGGCATTGTCTGCTGGTCAGGCAGCATCACCACCCGGGACAGAAAAAGACTGGAGCGCTTTGTCAAGCGGGCCAGTTCTGTCGTGGGCTGCTCGCTGGACTCTCTAGAGGAGGTGGGCAACAGACGGACGCTAGCTAAACTAAAAGCTATGACGGACAGCCCCTCCCACCCCCTCCTGCCCATCCTGACAGCTCTGGGTAGCTCCTTTAGCCAGAGACTATTACACCCGCGCTGCAAGAAGGAGAGGTACCGCCGCTCGTTCCTACCGACTGCTGTCAGGCTTCACAATTCCCAATGATCACATGTGAAAAAAAACAAAAAAACTGGACACTTGTAAATATGGGTTGTTGCAATATATCTAAATGCATTTCTTGATTCTGCACTATGTACAGTCTTGTTTATAGAACGGTTTTTGCACATCTACATTTGCACAGTATACAGTTAACATTTTTATTTTGTTATGCTTTGAATATCTTGTTTTCTATCCTTTCACTCCCACCCCCATCCTTCTTCAATTGCTGCTGTGGACTGCAAATTTCCTCATTGCGGGACGAATAAAGGTATTCTGATTCTGATCCCTGAACCTGGAGGGGCGGAGAGGGGCACGCGGTCATCGGCGCCGTCCGTCATCCGGTTTTCTGCGCCTCGCCGAGTCGTCTCTCGTGCCAGCGCGCCCCTCGGGGGCGCGAGGTCCCAGTGCGGCGGCATCGCGCCCAGTGCGGTGATGCAAACTATCTCAGAGAAGCCTCTTTTCTCTGTGAAGGGCAGGACGCCCTGGAATGGGTTCGCCCCGAGAAAGGGGCCCGCGCCCTGGAAAGCATCGCGGTTCCGGCGGCGTCCTGTAAGCCCCCGTCGGCCCTTGAAAATCCAGGGGAGAAGGTGTTAATCTCGCGCCAGGCCGTACCCATATCCGCAGCAGGTCTCCAAGGTGAACCGCCTCTGGCATGTTAGAACAAGGTGGGTAAGAGAAGTCGGCAAGTCGGATCCGTAACTTCGGGACAAGGATTGGCTCTAAGGGCTGGGTCGGTAGGGCTGGGGGTGAAGCGGGGCTGGGCGCGCGCCGCGGCTGGGGGAGCGGTTGCCCCACCGCCCGCCCCTCACCTCCATCGGAACCCAGTGGCAGTGGAGACCCCGCGCTCACCCCGGGGGAAGGCGGTTGGGCGAGGGTGTTGCCGGCAACTCTGGATGCGCGCCGCGCCCTTCCCGCGGATCTCTTCAGCTGCGGCGCCCGGCGGGTTCCCCTCGCGGCGGCCTCCACAACCCCCGTCCCCTCCTCGCGGGGGGGCGAGCAGGTGGTCGTCCGGGGCACGTCCCTCCACCGGGTGGCCTCGGCCGGCGCCTAGCAGCTGGCTTAGAACTGGTGCGGACCAGGGGAATCCAACTGTTTAATTAAAACAAAGCATCGCGAAGGCCCGCGGCAGATGTTGACGCGATGTGATTCCTGCCCAGTGCTCTGAATGTCAAAGTGAAGAAATTCAATGAAGCGCAAGTATACGGCGGGAGTAACTAGGGCGAACACCGTTTTGGGTCGGATTAGCTCACTGAATGGTGCTAGCTGCGTCACGGGGAGGGGTCCGCGGCTGCATGCACGGACCCATCACGGGCACGGCGTCTTACAAGGGAGTAGGGCTGGCGCGTCGAGGTGCAGGGCATAACTGGTCTCTGGGTCTCACTCCCTGCCACACCAGACTGCGGAGGAAAGGACTGGACCTTCTGCGAGCGCACCGTGGAATGCAAAATTAAAGGCGATTGAATACCGGGACTCGACTCGTGTGCTCATTGAGTGGTGTTGCTCTATGGGATATGGGGGGCCACGAGCACAAGGATACGATAGCTAACCATCTCTTCAATGCCACTTAGAACCATGGCCGCCAGTAGCGGAGCGAAGCAGCGCGTGAGGTCCGAGGAGGAGACCGTTGCTGAGGCGCGCATGGAACCCCTGTCACGTGGGGGGAGTAGGGAGATGAGAGGCCCAGGGTCCCCGCACCGATAGGGGGTCTTGAGGACCGCGGAGGGGGGTGCACTATCGAAACCCCACTACCCATCCCCTCCACTTCGGGGTGCCGAGCAGTTGGTAGGAACGCGAGGGGGGCACCCGGTATACGAGACCCCATTCCGGTACAGATCGGTATACCAAGACTCAATAAAGCATGCCCACAACAGTGGCCAAACATTTTAGGATCAAGCATGCTAAGGCAGAGGTACAGTTTGTGTGCCGGAAGTGTGGCAAGGCATCCCCCACGTGTCACCCTATCGCATGCCATGTACTGAAATTTAAAGGCCGGGAGCCCGCCAAGTCCGGAACATTCAAGTGCTCATGCTGTCCACGCAGCTTCCCTACCAAGATAGGTGCCTCCCAACATATGAGGCACACCCACCCGGCCGAGTGGTCCCGCCTGAAGAATGCCCGCGCCCCAAAACCAAGATGGTCGTGGTCCCCCGCTTCCAGGAAGTACGTCAGGGGTAGGATCTTGACCCTGGGAACGGACAGGGGAGCCTTTGACAGGGTGGCCGGGGAACTGAGTAAGCACCTCACAGGAGGCCAGGTGCGCCGAGAGTGGGCCACCATGGAGTCGACCATTCACGATCATGCCAAGCTCCTGTGGGGCAGATTGAAGTCCGCAACCGAAACGAGCATGAGGCCCTCCCAGCCCCCAGCTACTCAGGCCAAAGAGGAATTCCTGGAGAGGATGATCCAAACGATCGAGGGAGAGGGAGAACATCGGGCCCGAGAGGTCGCCGAACTGAGGGAGGCTGCTCGATCCTCTGCGGAAGAGGCTGAACTGGCGGTAGCGGAGCTGATGAGGAGAATGGGGCGCCCCCCCTTACATTCCAAGACCCCAGAGGGCGAAGGAGAACCAGTCGGAAGGTCGGAGTCCCACCAGAACTAAAGAGGAGGAGAGTCGACGAGTACCGCTACCATCCGTCCATGTATAGTAAAGACCTGCGCCGACTCTCCACCACCATCCTCGATGGTAGGAGAAGCTCCAAATGCCCCGTCCCAATGGGGGAATTAGAAGACCACTTCCGGGAGCGATGGAAGGACCTCCAGAGGTTTAGGAAGCTCGGCCGGTTCCGAGCTGACACGGTCACCGACAATGGGGCTCGAAATAAGGCCCGGGGCCGGACGGTATCAAGGTGGGGGAGCTCAGGAACCGCGATAAGGGTGGGGTGGCGACAGCTGCACTACTCAACCTATGGCTGGTGCGAGGATCCATCCCAGCGTCTGTTAAGAGCTGCTGCACCACTCTATTACCAAAATCACCAGACCCTGCAGAAGAGAACAAACCGGCCAACTGGAGGCCCATCACCATCAGTTCTGTCCTCATGAGGCTCTTCATGGGGATAGTGGTGACGATGAGGATGGGCCAGGCGTGGAAAGGTTCTGCAGCTACACTGGGCTCTCGGTCCAACCCAAGAAATGCTGCGGATTCTGGCTGGTGGATGGAAGGGTCTCTGACGCTCCCCCCTGGTAGGTGGCCGATGCCCCGATCTCAATGGTCGAGGCCGGGGCATCGATCCCGTACCTGGGTGTGCGTACAGGCCCAACGCAAGGGATTATGTACCAGGATGTCCTCGGTCAGACCCAGGCTTGGCTGAAGGGGGTGGGTGACGCTCCCTTGAAGCCAGCCCAAAAACTGAATGTACTGAATAGGTTCCTGGTTGCGAGGCTAATATACGCCACCACCATGGGTCGGGCCCCAGTCACCAGACTGGGTAACATAGACAGGGAAATCAGGAGGGCAGTCAAGGAGTGGCTCCACCTGAAGAGTAGCACGAGCAACGGGGTCCTGTACTCGAGGACCAAGGACGGCGGCCTCGGCGTCATAAGGCTTGAGCGCCAGGTTCCCGGGAGCCTGGCGAAACGAATTTGGAGGGTGTGCTCGAGTGGAGAGTACTGGACCAGGACGGCAGCTCGGGCCATCACCAAAAGTCCAGCATGGGCGGTGTGGTGGAAGTCAGCCGGGGGGGGGGGGGGGGGCCCGGGCGACCACCCGCCATCCCCGACGCAGGACCCATCCCCAAACTCAAACTACCTTCGTGGAGAGGCGCAGAGAACAGCGAATGGAGTCGCCTGAAAATACAAGGACAAGGGGTGGCCGTGTTCAAGGGGGACAGGGTCAGCAACTCCTGGATATGTATGATCCAAGATGGCGCCGCGGATGGCAGCCTCGGTGACACGCTCCCTAGTATTGTTCCTGGTTTTGTCATTTTCATTTGTTTTTTGCGATCCTACGTGACTCAGTTACACAAGGGAAGAGTTACTGAGCATTGGGGAATCCACTCTTGGACTATTTTCACCGACACACCAAAATCTACAAGGTTTTTCGGGGCTGCTCGCGAGCGGCGTAGCAGCTCTGTACGGAGCTTTGAGACGCCGGCGTAGGAGGGGGAAGCGAGCCGGCGTGCTCGTCAAGCTTCGGCAGCGTGGATTTCGAACGCCGCTCCCATCGATCCACCTCGCTAATCTACGCTCACTACCAAACAAGATGGACGAACTTCTGCTTCTCACAAAGACCAATAAAACGTTTGCCCGCTCTGCTGCGCCGTGCTTCACTGAGACTTGGCTCAGTGACCGCCACCCGGATTCCGCACTACACCTACCCGGATTCCGTCTCCTTCGGGCCGACCGTGATACGGAGCAATCGGGGAAATCCAAAGGCGGTGGACTATGCTTCTACATCAACGAAGAATGGTGCACTGATGTCACGATGCTCGACGCACACTGCAGCCCTGGTTTGGAATCGCTGTCTCTCAACTGCAAGCCATTCTACTCGCCACGTGAGTTTGCTTCCTTTATTCTCGTTGCCGTGTACATCGCACCACAAGCTAATGCTAACGCGTGTATACAAACGCTAGCGGACCATGTAAACCATCTCGAACTAAAATATCCAGAATCAACCCTGATCATTTTGGGCGATTTTAATCAAACACGTTTAAACCGTGAACTTCCCAAATATAAGCAGCATGTTGACTGTTTCACCAGAGGAGAAAACATTCTAGATCATTGTTACACAGCACTCAAAGGCGCATACCGGTCTGTTGCGCATGCAGCATTGGGTCTTTCTGACCACTATTTAATCCACTTAATTCCCACATACAAACAGAAACTCAAATGTGTAAAACCGGTAGTCAAGACAGTTAAAACATGGACAGATGAAACAAAGTTATCGCTACAAGAATGCTTAGACTGCACTGATTGGAGCGTCTTTGAAACTTCAACGGGCACATTGGATGAATACACAGAGACTGTAACATCATACAAGTCCTTCCGCTCATTCAACAACAACAAGCCATGGTTCACTCCCAAACTCAGGCAGCTTAGGAAAGAGAAAGAATCCGCATTTAAAAGCGGCGATCGAGCAGTTTACAAACTCGCCCGAAACAGGTTGACGAAGGAAATTAACATCGCAAAGAAAAGTTATGCGGAGAGGCTTAACAAACAGTTTTCCGCTAACGACTCTGCATCGGTGTGGAATGGCCTGAAAGCAATAACAAATTATCGTTTACCTTCCCCCCAAGCAGTGTACAACAATGGTATGGCTGATGAGTTAAATACATACTTTTGCCGATTTGAAAAGGACACCACCATTTCCCCGGTCTGCCCACCATTACCAGAAACTACCGTATCTCCGCCCTCTGCCCTACAGATCCACGAACTGGACGTTAGACGGCTCTTCAAGCAGTAAAAGATCAAGAAAGCTGCAGGACCTGACAGAGTGTCCCCCTCCTGCCTGAGAGTCTGCGCTGACCAGCTGGCTCCGGTCTTCACACAAATCTTCAACAGATCCCTGGAGCAGTGTGAAGTCCCATCCTGCTTCAAACAGTCTACTATCGTCCCAGTTCCAAAGAAACCAGCACCCTCGGGATTGAACGACTATAGACCTGTTGCTCTGACGTCTGTGGTCATGAAGTCCTTTGAACGCCTCGTGCTGAACCACCTAAAGAACATCACCGGACCTCTGCTAGATCCTCTTCAGTTTGCCTACCGGGCAAACAGGTCTGTGGAGGATGCAGTCAACATTGGACTGCATCACATCCTCGACCACCTTGACAACACAGGAACCTACGCAAGGATCCTGTTTGTGGACTACAGCTCTGCGTTCAATACCATCATCCCAGAACTCCTCATCCCCAAACTTCTCCAGCTTGGTGTGTCCCCCACGATCTGCCAGTGGACCCTCAGCTTCCTGACAGGACGGACACAACAGGTCAGACTGGGAAATATATCATCCACAACACGAATCACGAACACTGGAGCCCCGCAGGGATGCGTCCCCTCTCCATGGCTCTTCTCTCTCTACACGAACGACTGCACCTCAACGCACCCAGCTGTCAAATTCATAAAGTTCGCAGACGACACCACGGTCATCGGTCTCATCAAAGACGGCGACGAGTCTGCGTACCGACAACAAGTGGAGCAGCTGGAGCTCTGGTGCAGCCGTCACAACCTGGAGCTGAACACGCTCAAGACAATTGAGATGATGGTGGACTTCAGGAAACATCCATCACCACAGCTACCCCTCACACTATCCAACTGGCTGGTGTCAACCGTTGAGACCTTCAAGTGCCTGGGAATCACAGTCTCCCAGGACATGAAGTGGGAGGTCAACACCAACTTTGTCTTGAGAAAGGCCCAACAGAGAATGTACTTCCTGAGGCTGCTAAAGAAGCATGGCCTGCCACAGGAGGTGCTGCAACATTTCTACACGGCTGTCATCGAATCCATCCTGTGTTCTTCCATCACCGTTTGGTTCGGGGCCGCCACAAAAATGGACAAAATCCGACTTCAACGGACAGTTAGGACGGCGGAAAAAATCATTGGCACCGCCCTACCCACTCTCGAGGACTTGCACACTACAAGAATCCAAACTAAGGCGCGGAAAATCCTACTGGACCCTCCGCACCCTGCCCACCACCTTTTCCAGCTACTCCCCTCAGGCAGGCGCTACCGATCCATACGCACCAAGTCCAGCAGACATTTAAACAGCTTCTTCCCCCAAGCCATTAACTCTTTGAACTCTTTCAACAGTAGCCAAAATGGAACTGTATAGTGCCACTTAGCAGTTTTTTTACAACGATACTAGTGCAGCGTGTTCTACCGGAAACAAATTCCTTGTGTGTTCTACATACTTGGCAATAAAGATGATTCTGATTCTGATTCTGATATGGGAGCGCCAGAACAGTGTCGTCCGCCCTAAACATTTCGGGAGGGCCGTGGCCCTTCGGGCCGGCAACACCCTACCGGAGTCCAGGAGAGGGAAGTACACACCGGGAAGCCTGGTCACCTGTAGGGCGTGCAGACTGGGGGTTGAAACAAGGGGCCACGTGCTCGGCCGTTGCATCACACTTAAAAAGAACATCATCTGGAGACACGACAAGCTCTGCGCGGCTCTGGCCAAAGAAATGACGAAACAGCGGTGGGCGGTCGAGAGAGAAGTGGAGGTGGCCGGTGAGGACGGGAGGGTGCTTAGACCTTACGTCGTGGGGACTAAGGGTGGGGTCCTGATAGTCGTAGACGTCACAGTCAGGTACGAGTCGGACACCCACCCCCTGGCCGAGGCCGCCAACGGCAAAATAGCCAAGTACTCTGAGGTGGCGGAAATACTGAGGATCTTGCATGACAAAGACGATGCACTGGTCTACGGATTCCCATTGGGGTCCCGCGGCAAGTGGCCCGCGTGCAATAATGCCGTGCTCCGAGCGATCGGGCTCAAGGGAGCGGACCTCAACAGGTTCGCAAAGTACATGAGCAGGCGGGCGCTGGTGCTCTATATTGACATTTTGAACGCATTTAACTCTATCCTGAAACAGTAAAAAGAATGTACTTGGAATGTGTTATAGTGGTGGGACTGTTCACAGCGATAATGGTGGAGGGCAGGTCGTTTCATTGTCAGAGGTGGTTGAATTTTTGAATTGTTCACTGGGACATTGGAGGGAGGCGGAATGCCGTAAGGGAACATTGATACCGATGGTGTGTAAGTGTCTGGGTCCGACAATGTCAGCGGGGAGGTGGGTGATAATGTAAAAAGGGTTAGCATACCGGTGGGTACGGGCTGAAGGGCCGTCGGGCAATGACGGTATACGGACGTTAAAGTCCCGCCAGGGCCACCCACTGGCAGACGATGGCAAGAAAAGGGAGCGCACAAGGGCTCCCGACAAAAGAGGTCCGAGACTCAAACCCACCTGAGAGATTGGCACCCCCTCATGATCCTGCAAGACAGAATACCGAGCGCCTGTATGAAAAGGGGAACCCGCCTGGGAGGGCCCTCGCCGGCCACGGCACTGCGGACGGCTCCTCTGACCTGCGGGCACCACAGGCACCCACACGGGTGGAAAGCAAAGAGAGACCCGATGAGAAGCAATGGCGGGCAGGACGCCATAGACTCGAAGATCCCCGGCATCCTATGCATCGCGAAGGCCCGTTATAGGCCGGGAGCAGTGTGGTTCCCGCCCAGTGCCGAGAGCCAAGGGTCTCAAAGCACGGGTAATGGCGGAAACACCCCCCCCCTCCACCCCGGAGCGGTACAGAGAGGATGCCGGCGGGAGGAAGCGGGGACGCAGACAAACGTCGAACGATGAAGGAACGGTGGGTGGGCAACCGAGCGAGCGCAAGGTCGAGATCGGAAAGGCCCTCGGCGAAAACTCCAGCGGCCCAACCCTGCACAGGGACGGGTGGCGGGGCCCGGTATCCGAGGGTAACGGGTCTGTTATCAGCCCGGGGAGCGCAACCCCGAAATGGTTCACAGTGGGTCTACGTGAGAAGGACGGATGCCAGCCGGGGGAGCCTCTTCGCCGGGCGATCCGGGCACAGACATTCACGCGCACACGGAGACGACACTTACTTGATGGCCGAGGATAAATTTGTCATAAAGCCGCCTCCGTGGAAATATTGGGAGACGCCGAGGATGCCAACTCTAGCCTTGAGGTGCTCCCTCGAGGCGGGGGACCTCGTCCAGCTGGGTCATGGAGGTGGTGAGGCAGACGGAACCACCAAGGCGGGTAGCCGCTGCTGAAGGTCGGCCTCTATTCGACAAGTGCCAGACCGGCCATCCATTGAGGCCTTAGGCCGAGAGGCGCGCGCCATTGGCTGCCGTTCAAGTGCGGGCGCTACCAGGGTTTGGGCACTCTTGGGGCGCGGCGCTGGGGGGAGAAAAAAGTCCGAAATGAAGTCTCAAGGCTGGGCAAAAATATTCGGGAACTACCAGGGGTCCTGGCAACTTGGGGCACAGCGCTGGGGTTGAAAAACAGGCTAGAAGGTTATCGCTGAGAATGGGTAAAAAAAGTTCCGGACTTCCAAGGGTCAGTGGAACCCGAAACCAAACGCCTCCCAGGCGGACTGAGCTGGAGGTAAATGCCTCCCAGGGAACCAGAGCCAGGGGTAAATGCCTCCCAGGCGGCGAGAGCCGGAGGCATACGCCTCCCAGGCGGACTGAGCTGGAGGCAAACGCCTCCCAGGCGGCAAGTGATGGTCCCCAGACACCGCCCGGGAAACCAAAGCCGGGGGCAAACGCCTACCAGGCGGCGAGAGCCGGACTCCAGACACCGCCTGGGGAACTGCGTTGGCGGCAATGAGCTGGGGGGTGACGATTCTTCCCTGGAAGTATTACAGCGGGCGTTTGCTGAGGTCTTCAAGCCGACTTTCGAGCACCGTAGGCAGGCAGGCACCGGATGATCTCGGCCTCGGTTTAATGAATATTTTCTACGTGTTTGGGCTCCAGCAAGGCGGCGAGAGCCGGTCCCCAGACCCCGCCCGGGGAACCAGAGCCGGGGGCAAACGCCTCCCAGGCGGCGAGAGCTGGACCCCAGACACCGCCTGGGGAACCGCGTCGGCGGCAATGAGCTGGGGGGTGACGGTGCTTCCCTGGAAGTATTACAGCGGGCGTCTGCTGAGGTCTTCAAGCCGACTTTCGAGCACCGTAGGCAGGCAGGCACCGGATGATCTCAGCCTCGGTTTAATGAACATTTTCTAAGTGTTTGGGCTCCAGCAAGGCGGCGAGAGCCGGTCCCCAGACGCCGCCCAGGAAACCAGAGCCGGGGGCAAACGCCTCCCAGGAGGCGAGAGCCGGTCCCTTAACGCCGCCCGGGGAACCAGAGCCGGGGGCAAACGCCTCCCAGGTGGCAAGAGCAGGACCCCAGACACCGCCTGGGGAACCGCGTCGGCGTCAATGAGCTGGGGGGTGACGGTGCTTCCCTGGAAGTATTACGGCGGGCGTCTGCTGAGGTCTTCAAGCCGACTTTCAAGCACCATAGGCGGGCAGGCACCGGATGATCTCGGCCTCGGAAGTGTTTGGGCTCCAGCAAGGCGGCGAGAGCCGGTCCCCAGACGCCGCCCGGGGAACCACGTCAGAGAGGAATGAGCTGGGGGGTGATGCTGTTTCCCTGGAAATGTGACAGCGGGCGTCTCCGGAGGTCTTCAAGCCGGCTTTCGAGCACCGAAGGTGGGCATGAACGGGCTTTTCTCGGCCTCGGTTCAATGAATTCCCACTGTCCCTACCCACCCTCTAGTGAAACCACAGCCAAGGGAACATGCTTGGCGGAATCAGCAGAGAAAGAAGACCCTATTGAGCCTGACTCTAGTCTGGCATTGTGAAGACATGAGGGGTGTAGGATAAGTGGGAGACGCCGCCCCCCGCCAGAGAATCATCCTCCTGAACAAATTCTTCATGCCGAGGCTGCTCTACACCGCAGCCATGAGACGGGCCCCCATCACAAGATTGAGAGGTATCGACAGGATAGTGAGGAGCGCTGTCAAGTATTGGCTTAACCTCAAGCGGAGCCTCTGCAATGGATTCCTCTACTCTCGTGTCCAAGATGGGGGCCTGGGGATCACCAGATTGGAACAACACATACTGGTTAAGAGGCTGTGGCGCATGTGCTCCAGTGAGGACCACTGGACTCGCACTGCAGCCCACGCAGTCACCGGACGGCCCACATGGGCACTGTGGTGGAAGATGGCTGGGGGCTAGGGGAGGACCTCCCCACCATCACCGGCTCGGACCCTACCCCAGTGCCGAAACCCCTGCTTGAGAGGTGTCAAAAACAGGATCTCGGAATGCCTGGAGGTCCAGGGCCAGGGGGTTGCAGTGTTCAGAGAGGACAAGCTGACCAATTCCTGGATCAGGGACCATCTATATCAGGGGTGTCAAACATACAGCCCGCGGGCCGGAACCGGCCCCCAAGGAGGTTCAATCAGGCCCGCAGGATAATTTGAAAGTGGAAAAATGCATAAAAGACATGGAATTGATATTTTTAATTCGCTGCAATTCATGGCTTATCCTCTAAGGGGCACACTCGTTCCATCAGAATAGAAGACACGCCGCATCACTGAGGCAGACTCAAAACAGCAGACGGTGTCAATGCGCCATCTACTGCTTGTTACGACGTTGTTAATACTTTGGTCTCTGCCTTTCCGCTACACCCTCATTAGCCAAAATGTCGTTATCCAAACGGAGAAAAGTAGATAAGAAATGTAGAATTTTCAAAGAAAAATGGACCACGTCCTATTTATATACAGAGATGCACGCAAAACCTTTGTGCTTGGTGTGTTTGCAACAACTTTCGGTATTGAAGGAATATAATATTCGACGCCACTACGAGACTCATCACAGCGAAAGATATACCGGGTTGCAAGGACAACTGAGAAGAGAAAAGATTAACGAATTGCTGGCGGGTCTGAGGAAACAGCAGTCAACTTTCATCCGGAGCTGACAAGTCAGTGAAGCAGCGGTAAAAGCCAGCTACCTAATTGCTCGCGAAATAGCATTAGCATCGAAGCCGTATTTCGACTCTGACTTTGTTAAACGATGCATGCATGATGAAGGCGGCTGAACTTGTATGTTCCGAGAAGCGACAAGCTTTTGCCAATATTAGCCCGACGAGGAATACTATAGCAGAGAGGATTTGTTGCATTTTCCGTGGCAATTGACGAGAGCACTGACAGCACAGACGTGGCCCAACTGGCCATATTTATTCGAGGAGTTGATGAGACATTGACTGTTACTGAAGAGTTTCTTGAGTTGGTGCCAATGATGGACACCACAACAGCCAAGGACATTTTCGACTCTGTCGTTGCTGTATTGGACAGAGTTGGAGTGGACCGGTCTCGCGTTGTCGGCCTGGCTACAGACGGCGCGTGATCCATGTTCGGAAAGAAAGCAGGTGTCGCGACAAAGTTCAAAGACAAAGTACAAGCCCTTAATGGAGGAGATTGTTTCTGAACATTTCACTGTATTTTGCACCAGGAGGCATTGTGTCGCTGAAAATGGACCACGTCATGGAGGTGGTTGTTCGCACTGTAAATTTCATCCGGTCCAGAGGTCTGAACCATCGTCACTTTGACAAACTTCTCAGCAACATTACCCACAGCCCGCCATAGCACACTTTAATGTTAGTCAGCAGGTTAACAGCAGTACTGTTCATACAACTCCATAAATTTTCAGTATGTATTGTATGTGTATGTATGTTTCATGTACGAAGTTTACAGATTTACAGGACAGGTGAACACTTTCTTCATTACACATTTAAAATCACTCTCCGTTTGTAAGGTGTACGCAGGGATTACATTTAGATTTTATATGCGTATGTGTAAGTGGTTTAAAAATTCCCGTCCTTTAAAAGTCTCATTTAATCTTAAAGTGCATTACTATATTTTTCAGTACCAATTAAAGTTTTGTGCCTTTGTACAATCAGTGGGATCAGTTGCAATGCATATTTGTGAATGATAAAAGTAAATTGCACATTTCTCGAAGGAAATATGAGGTGTTTCATGAAATGTTTTGTAAAAGGATAGTTCATTAAATGTCAATATTTTCCTAATGTTCTTGTGCTTCTTTACACCAAAACAAAGGAAATACATGATATTTTTTTCTATTTTTAGCAGAGTATTGTATAATTTTAATGGTCCGGCCCACTTGACATCTCCCTAGGCCGTATGTGGCCCGCGATGCGAAATGAGTTTGACACCCCTGATCTATATAAAATCATCTCTCCTAAACACTACATAAGGGCCATAGCACTTAGGGCCGGCAATGCCCTCCCAGGAGCCAAGGTAGGCAGGAGAAACCCAAAAGGCCCGGTTACATGTAGGGCGTGCAACCTCGCCTATGAGACACAGGCCCACGTGCTCGGCCACTGCGTCGCGCTCAAGGACAACATCATCCTGAGACACAACAAGCTCTGGACCGCCCTAGTTCGGAGAATGGTCAACCTGCAATGGATGGTTGATCGCAAAATACTGGTGAGCGATCGCAAGGGCAGGACCCTCAGGCTAGACATTGTAGGCGACAAGGGCGGGCTCCTGCCGGTCATAGATGTGACAGTTAGGTGTGAATCCAGCACCCGCACGCTAGCAGAGGCAATGGAGATCCTTGGGGTACGTCGACAGATGGGCGGAGTCGTGGTTTTTGGTTTCCCACTGGGGTAAGTGGCCCACGTGCAACGACGTGGTCCTCCGGACAATCGGCCTTAAGGGGGACCGGTTGACCCGCTTTCAAAGCTGTCAGAGAGACTTTACAGTGACAGACGAGCGTAGGTACTGTTATAAATAGAAATACTGTGGCAAATAGAATTCCTATGACAAAAAACACAATGATAATTCCAAACAATATTGTTGGAAGAACTAAAAGAACACTACGCTTTACAATGAAAAAACGATAAGCTGGACAAAAATATGACCACGAATCGTAAAATAGCTGATTGAAGTACACCAGCCTGGATGCAATTTTAAACGCGCGAGTTTTAGACGTGGCGTTTGAAAGTGGGCAGTCAATATTAATCATAATACATTTCGTTGGAAGCTCCTTGACTCATTTTATTTGCAATGTTGTTTCATTTCTGTCGTAACGTGCATCTCGGCGAGTTTCGAGCGAGCTGATTTTTATTCGCTAGCTGGCTAGCTATCTAGCTATTTGAGTTACTGGCAAGTTAGCGTTAGTTTATGCATTTCGGTATCAAGTTAAACCTCTTCCGAATAGCTCATAAAATAGTTACAACATATAATGCGATATTTCTTCCATGATGTAGAAGGTGCTTTCAAGAAGGAGGCGACCACGTTGCGTCTTGCACACGAAGGAGACGATGGCACCGATTAAAGGGAAAGCTGCACATAACCTGTTTTAAAGTAACATGTAACATGCAGCCGAACGGACGCTCTTAAACATTGAAAACAATGACTGCGGCGACCGTTAACGACCCTGTAGAAAACTTACAGTTAAACGACGTGAATTGGCCGGGAATGTGGGGTGAACCGCGACGCGCGCGGCCATGACGACAACGGTGGCTTTTCCGTGGCGCCGCCTCCCTTCTTTTTGACTGCTAGGCGAGTCGGGTACATCCGTTAATGATCGATGTTACACATCCTGGAAAGCAGCACCAGCCCAAACAAAACACCAGTGGCACAGTTCCCTATTTGGCATTTGTGTAAGGCTCTCGCCCCCCTGTCAGAGCTCAAAAACTTTTCAAAAATAGAAAACCGACGCCATGATCAACCGATGCTGCCCTTCTCTTTGTCTGCAAGGGGGCTCGGGTCTCAGTCAATATCGCTGTTGCAACACCAGCCCAGACGAAACCTCCCCCAATTTATTATTTAATTGACGGTTTTATCCTTTCGGCGTGTTGTCCTTTAAATTGTAAAGAATATTTGGGTGTTTTAAATGCGATTTTGAAAGTCGACTGTCAAATAAATATGTCATCAAGGATGACGGCCGTCAACTTCTCTTCATTAGAGGGTCTCGTGGCTCCATATTTCGACCGTGGTAAGAGGTCCGACGGCGAATGGCATTCACGGCTCACTTTGTACAGTCTATCGATTGTTTATCGCTTAATTGACGGTTTTATCATTTATGCGTGTTGTTTGGTTCACTCCTTCCTGGGACAATCCCCAAACGCTCGGGAAACCGGCCCTCGCACAACTTGGGGAAAGAGCCTGCCATCCCT
The DNA here is from genome assembly GCF_051943395.1 of Hippocampus bargibanti. NCBI lineage: Eukaryota > Metazoa > Chordata > Actinopteri > Syngnathiformes > Syngnathidae > Hippocampus > Hippocampus bargibanti. The sequence goes on from NC_142752.1 coordinate 14,313,610, forward strand.
ACTTAACTGACGGCTTAACCTCCCACCGAGAGCGGGGACGCCCCTGGACGGGCAGCCCCTACCCGGACCTGCACCCAGGCCCCGTAAGGCCTGGTCCAGCTTTCCCCCATAACATGGGGACCAATTGGGTCGCCTGCAGGAACTCGACCTACCAAGCCCTCCTCGGGGAGCTTGGGGGCCCTCCAGGGGCCTCCCCACATGAAACGGGACGGAAAAAACCAAGCCTTTAACCCAAACTGGAACAAGGAAAAGCTTTCGGATCTGGGGCACCCTGACTTCTAATCTGTGGTGGCATGCCTCACGGCTTGTCGGGTCAGGCAGCCCATCAACCGGCGACAAAAAGCTGGGCGGTCAACGGGCTTCTGTCGTGGGCGTCGTGACTCTCCTAGGGAGGGCAACGAGGACCTGCAAACAAAGGACGCACCCCTCCCCCCCGGGCCTCCCTACGCCTTGGTGCTCTTGGAAGCTTCAGCGCTCAAAGAGGGTAGCTGTCTAGAGCTGCAGGCTTACAATCCCATGCACATTAAAAAAAAACTATGAAATGGTTTGCTTCAAATATTCTGACGAAGTAGTCGAAGGAACGGTTTTCTAACAACATTCGAACATTCAGTTAATGATTTTGGCTCTTAAGCCTGTGGGCTGAAATTTACCCCGGGGCCAAATTCGATCGAACCCCTCCGGGCCCCAAAACTTCGTCCTGCCCGGGGACCGGGAAAGGCACCTGCGTTCCAGCGCCCTGCTGCAAAGTCCAGTCTGGGGCCGCCAGTCGTCGGTGGTTGAAAATCCAGGCCCTTTCTCTGTAAGGAAGCCCGGAATGGGCCCAAAAGGGCCCCCTGGAAAACGCGTTCGCCTCCGTAGCCCCTCCCCTTAAACCAGGGGAAGGTGGTAATCTCCGCCAGGCCGGCCCAATCCAAGAGGTCTTCCGTTGGAACGTCGGGTGACAGTGGGGAGAGTTCGGCAGTCGGACCGGTAACTTCGGCAAGGAGGCCAGGCGGGGGGCGGGTAACGTGGCGGGGGCGCCGCCGGGCGGGAGCCCCACCCCGCCCGCCCTTTCCTGGAACCCACGCCCAGGGAGGCGCCCCGGGCGCCACCCGGGGGGCCGTTGGGAGGGGCGGAACTCGGTCCGGCCGCGCCCCCTTCCCATCTCCAGGCGGCCCCGGGGTTCCCCCCGGAACAACCCCGTCCCCCCTCGCCGGGGGCCAAGGTGGCCGGGCCTCCCTCCACCGGTGGCCTGGCCCGCCTGTAAGATGGGCAGACCGGGGAACCCGGGAATAACTTTCAGACAAGGGCTCGGAAGGCGGGGTGGCGGCGGTGGCCGCCGCCAAGGTGAAGCAATAAGCCATCGCGGGTAATAGGCGGGAATGGGTGCCACCTTTATCCACTGGGAAGGCCTGGCAGGGAGGGGCCCGTCTGCCGGACCCTCAGGGCGGGCCTTCAGGGTGGTAGGGGGCCACGGGCGGGTTCCGCTCACTGCCCGGAACGCTCGGAGACCTGGATTCGCGGGGGGAGGAAGGGCCTTGGCCGGGGCCGTCCTTCATGGGGGGCCATCGGCGGGTACGAAGCAAACGAAGCTTAGAACCTGGCTGGCCAAGACCATGGCGAAGGGTGTGAGCGAAGACCCGCCGAGGGGGGAGACCGTTGCGAGGGGCTTACCCAGGGGTGCGGAGTACAAGGTCCCATTCGGGGCGCCAAAGGGCGGGAGACGGAGGGGCCGTATGAACCCATCCGGCCCCTCGGTAACAAGCTTGAAACGCACGGGAGGCCCCGGCATACAGAGGATCCAGTGGCCATTGGGGATCCACGGGACCCAAGTCGCTGGCGGTGTGGAACAAACCGGGGTGCCCCCGCCAACATTCAAGGCGGACTCCACCAATTCCCTCCAGAGCCATCCCGAAATCACAAACCAAAGGGGTGCCGGGAAGGGCCCCCCCGGCCAGATGTGGTCGCCGCGGAATGGCGCCCGGAACAAGGAGTTTCGTGCCAATGGTGTCTACCCAACAAGGGAGGCCCAGTGGCCGGATGGGCCACCAAGACCATCAGCCAATGTGGGAAGTCCTGCCGCGGCGAGCCTGGGGCGGAGTCCGCCAAGAACGAGGGGCCTCAGCCGCCGGGGCGCGACTGAAACCCCAAGCTACCCAACATGGAGGGGAAATGGGCCCGAATTGGGCCGCCGAGGAGGGACTGTCGTCCCCATCCGGAAAGCCGTACTCCGTACCGGAGCGATTCCCATCGGGGGCCAACATTCAAAGGAAACCCAAGGCGGAGACATGAATCCGAAGATGGTGCCAGGACATCTCCGGCACTGCACGCCCTCCCAATGGGGGATTCTAATGAGGAGGGCCTTTCGGGCGGGGTCCAGGACCACAACTAAGCGGTCAAGGGGCCAAACCCCGGTAATGGAGCCGCACATTCACATACCAATCCGACCCTGTTAGAGGAACACCGAACCAACCCGGCCCTCAACCAATGGTCTCTCCCCTTCCTATGGGAAGGGTAGTGGGTAGGTGGACAGTGGCTGAACGGCTGGAACCAAGAAATGCTGGATCCTGGGGTGGAGAAGGGCTCCGGAGCTCCCCGCTGTGGGCCGGGATCAAACACCATGGACGACCCAGAAGGAATGGAACCAGATTTGAACCCAGGTTCCAAACGAGACCTTGCTGGGTAACCCCGAAAACGAAAATATAAGAGGAATGGTTCCATTGCCGAGGAAGGTGAACCCGCCCAGTGGGATCCGAAGGTAAGCGAGGATCGGTACTGAGAAAGAGGGCCCTGAACTAGGCAGGAAGGGCTCCAGGACCTGAGGGCATGGCCGGCCTCCCACCCTTACTTCCGACTTCAGGGGGACGAAGGAAGGAGTCCCAGACAGGAAAGCCAGGCCAGTAAAGTCCATCGGTCCGTGTGGGGCGGGCTGCCCCCCCACCAACCCACCGGAACCAACTCCTTCGTAAGGGAAAACAGCGAAGGCGTGAAACGGACAAGGGGCCTCAAGAGGTAGCAATTTCCTGGCCGGTGGCCCCGGGACAGGTCCCGACGATGGCACCTGGTCGAACCTACCTTAGGCCGGTTTGGACATTGTCACTCGGACTCCCGGAACACCAAAGGAAGGGTCGACTGGACCACACCAACTATGACGGAGCAAAATCCCCAGGGGGAAGGGCTGCTGACCCTCACTTCACGACCCTCCAGACGAACCCGTAAGGCCCAATGGAGCTCTCTCATCCAACCATAACTGGTGCTCCGTTACCGACGGATCCCCACGTGGAAACGACCTCGGCTTCCTCCCGTCAACCCAAAAATCGCGGCGGCTGCCTCACAGGTCACTAGCTCTGACGCCAGCCGGATGCCCCACTCCAACCCGGGCCTCACTGGCCCGTACCGTGCCCGATCATGGTCCAACGGTACTCGCACCCACAACAAGGCAATCATTAGTCAAAAAATTTGGAGTCCGAATTTTGGCATGTCTCTCAACACCTGCATGAGAACTAATTCATGTATCGTGTACCACGGAATTTTTGTACATTGAGCACAGCTTTTTCTGCTGTTACTCCTCTGCTGGCCCCCAGTCAAATCATCTCTGCAAAAATGTGTTTTTGGTGGACATTTGCATGTCACCAAATTGTATGGGTGGAGGACAGCCTTCTACAATTTGCACAAGTTGACATGGTCGTCAACATTATGGCGATCTGTGTAAATGGTCATCTCGTACTCGCCTTTTGTCATTCAGTTGGAGGGCACCAGTTGACAGTCAGTTTCGCTTCTGCGTAGGACATCCATTCGCGCAACCCAGCTTCATCTGCGGCCACCCTGGCACGGATTCCGCAGGAGTCCTCCCCTTCTGAAGGATCTCTTTCTCTCAATTCTGAAAGAAGCTGGTTAGCGTGGAAGCCCTACACAATATCTCTGATTTCGCCTGAATCTCTGGCTGACATCGGTGCCCACTGAACTCATTTGCCAATTTCATTCTTACCGGCGAGAAATTCCTTTAATGTGCACTGCAGTCAATTACTCCAATGTGCACTGCATCCAATTCATAATAATAATAATAATTCACAATCAAATCAATCTTGACAGGTTATCCTGCACTTTTAGTCGTAACTATAAACTACTTTTGAACTGACAAATGTCATCACTGTACGCAAAGGCAGCCAGAAGATAAATTAGCATCTGCATGCTGTCTTAATAAACGTTGGATTTCCTCCATTGCATCTCCAACATTGAATACTTTCAATTCAATCAAGCCTAATTGCAACAATTCGTTGCTCGCTAGATGGTTGGATGAGAAATATGTGCAATAAAAATTGTCATGCATTACAATAAATGCCACACATTATGCTTTTGGAAAACAAAACTATTCTCAATATGGACTTTGTCATTGATCCCAAATCATCAGGTGGGTGTGCCAACTCTAGTTCTGCAGGTGCATCCCACCAGCCATTGCGGCCTCTCCTTTGTTGGGTCTCCTATGACAATTGGAGCAGAGAATAAACTTTGTTTCCAAAAACACCAAGAATGCAAATTCGGTTCGGATGATACTCCGGATGAAAATCGCAGGATGGGTGGATGCAAATGGCTTGTGCACCCCACAGTTCATCAATTCATCCTGCAAATTGAACAATTTTTCAACCATCATCCCAGCTCTGTTTGCGAATTGTTGCTTTACACATCATCTGCACAAAAAGCATAATGAAAAAAGTTCAGTCATCAAATTTTGCAACTCCATCTTTTCCTTTTGAAATTAATTTCTCTGCTCAGAAACTAATAAAGGTGCATCCGATCAAATTCAATTTATCGTTTTTATGAATCAAATCATCTGCTCTTTGATTTCAGGGGATGACAATTGTCAGGTCAAAACCAGTCTAATGATCAGGTCACAATCATTATCTTAATAAATCTATAAACTTTCCTTCTATGAAATGTCCAATAATATCAACTGGTGAATCTCTGTAAGGACTTAATCACCAGCAACTTTAGTTACATTTACCTTGCCAATTCCATCCAATTCAAGATAATGTTCCTGTTATTCAGCCCAATTTACTGACCATTTTATTTACTTTTTCCAATTGAACCGTCGTTTACGAGCCAGCACAGTGGGGCCTCAGAATTTTCTCTGGGTCTTTTAAACCCCTCTTTGAAGCTCTATGCTGACAAAAACCCTTGCTAAGAGGCATCGTAAATAACTCTGGCTTGTTTCAAATGGCTTGAACAAGCTGTGTACAGAACATGGTTCAGCTCTGTTTGACAAACTAAACTCATAATTTTATAAAGTCACTCTTTGATTCTGTCATTTTATACAATTTCCATTTCATTTCGCATTTGCCCAAATCAGGATTTCAAAATGATTTGTCTTACATGGAAAAGGGCATGTAGCTTCAAAAGAGTGAATTAATCATCATCATTTATCATTGAATCTAGCAACATCAATCTTGCTGATTTCAGTTCAATTTGAGATAAACATCCTTATTTCCTCAATTGAACCGTGATAGAGGAAAAACTTGAGCAAAAACATACATGATTGTTATCCTAAGGAATGCAATGGTCTCACTGCTGAAACACCATCCCCCAGTTTTTGAGACACAGCAGGCCAGATCCCAGCAGTCATAAATAACTCCAAAACGCAAATGGCCAATGTTCAAATCACTCTTGAGAACAATGTGGCACAATTTCAACGCTGATAATTTTACAAATTCACTGTAGTTCGGCTTATGTCTATTCATTTGTCCGCTGTCTTCATTTATTTGCTCACTCAGTCTAATTAATTATTTAATTCAGTTTTTTGTTTCAAGTAGACGGCATTTGTCAATAAGCTATGGAAAAAGAAACAGTGTTATGTCATTCACGAGGACGTCGAGCGGAGACGAAAGTCTCCTCGCTGCATGGTTGGACAGGTCTCCCGATGAGACAGGACAGCCCACTCCATGGCACCCGGTCGAGTCCTCTTGTGATGACAAGGGCGCCTCGGTTCTGTGGAGAAGAGAGGTCTCGCGGCAGAATCAAATTCGGCAGGAAGAATGTCTTTTATACACATGTTTGTGAATGTTAACGCAGCCCTTTATTAATTTTATTTTCCTTTATTAACTTATTCGCGATTGAATCAATTTGCCGATCTCAGAATGTGGTTGTGAATTCACCCCCCATCCCTCTCTTACGGGTACAGAAAGAAGAATGGGGAGGTGGTCTATCCGCATTCTTTGGTTTTCTTAGAAGTTTACACAACGCGCGTATATACACAACAATACATAAAAACACACAATGCATGCACAAAAAGACGAAAGACAAAACACGAAAAGGGAAGACAAGAACACACACACAAGGACTGCTCCCCCTAACGCCCCCCTCCTCCAGCCGACCACCCTCTGCCCCCTGGACAATGAAACTCCCTGGGAAACCCCGTAGCAATGGTTATCATTGTTGACCATGTGCTAGTGCTGGTGAATTAAATGAAATTACGGTAATCCACAATATCGCGTCAACAAGCAGGCCTCGACGAGGGAAAGGTCCCTCGTCGCTCTTGTGGATACAAGCAGACGACCACCAAAAGCTAAGAGCTTCTGTCTCTTGTCAACCATTATAGCTGCAGCTATTTAAAACAAAAAACGTCCGGAGTGAAATCTCTCAATTCCCCAATTTCACTCACGGCCCTCGCGCACAGTGAATTCCAAAAATTCACCCCTTGTGAATATTATAATTAGAATTATTCTGGTCTTACAGTACGGCAGCCAGGGCGCGGTAAACCAGACATCTCGATAAATATTAGGATCGATTTGTCGCGTATATATTTAATACACCTCCAGGCTCGACTCAAATGGGGACCCGCCTTGGCCCGATCATCAGAAATAGAACCCATAGTTTGAACATGGGCTATAATCGGACGATATCTTCCAATAGAGTCGCGTTAGTAGCCTCGATACGTGGATTACGCGCAAAGAAATCCTTCTGGCCACAAAGGATTCCACATTCGTTCACCCAACATAGCAGCATGCTAGCGGAACTCACCCGTGAAACTCAACCGTGTGGTCAGGTCAGAATGAAGAGGCGCTTCCATCACGCACCCCTAACTGCTTCAGACCCAACCGGCGCGGGTTTCTTGGCACCAGAATGTTGGGTTATTTTTTATCGTTCGCCCTTGGTTCATTGCTTCGACGGGTGTTGATGGAGATCGATGGTTAAATCATCAGGGAGCCAGGACTTGAACAGAAAGTTGATTTAATTTGGAGAGCACGGGCATTGTGGTGCGGACGGAAGAGCGAGCATGGAGAGAGAGAGAGACGAACGGGCTGCAGGAGTATTTATGCGGCGCATAGCAATGACGCGACAGGATGTGACGTACTAAAAGTGCGACATCGTGTAAAGGAAGGCAGGATATGACATACGAGGAAGTTCAAAATGTAAACAAAGATTACAGAGCGATGTTTAGAGATGTTTGTATGGCGAATTACCTTAACAATGGTATTGAACGCAGAGCTGTAGTCCACAAACAGGATCCTGTGTTGTCAAGGTGGTCGAGGATGTGTTGACTGTTATTCTTATTCTTATTCTTATTCTTATTCTTATTCTTATTCTTATTCTTATTCTTATTCTTATTCTTATTCTTATTCTTATTCTTATTCTTATTCGTATTCTTATTCTTATTCGTATTCGTATTCGTATTCGTATTCGTATTCGTATTCGTATTCGTATTCGTATTCTTATTCTTGTTCTTGTTCTTGTTCTTGTTCTTGTTCTTGTTCTTGTTCTTGTTCTTGTTCTTGTTCTTATCATTGATGAAAAGCTTTCTTCAGCTGTCATCTGTACTTCTTTGAAGGTGTCTGACATTTCGCTTCTTATCCAAGGAGCTTCGTCAGCAAACTAAAGGCTTACTGGTCGTTTCGGCCCTATAGCTATCTCCCTAGTGTCCAGACATGGCGGTGCCGGACTCCGCTAAGCTTGGTCCCCGCTCTCAGGTTGGGGGGAGCAGAGGACTAATCCCTGCTAGCCCTGGCCAGTTTGCCCTGGTATCATCTCATCAGCATAACTATGTCGCCTAAGCTGTGTATTGTACGAACGATCCAAATTGAACCTCACCCCACCATGACAGTGAAGGGAAGATTTTTGCTGTTTGATGAAAACAGGTTATTTGACTGCCCTTTCAAACCGTCTATTTTCTTTCGCTCAGATTTTAACCTCATTGTCGTCAAAAGTGGTTGTAGCTTTTAGGTGCATATGTACTGCCGAGCGAGGCCCGCTCGTATTATCCCTGCCAATGTTGATCGTCTTTTTTTGAGAATTTGTTTAGTCTTCTCCTCCCCAATGTATTGCTCTTTACAATTTTCATTTTTACAATGTATTGAATAAACGACATGACTTCTTTTTATTCAGCAGCCTATCTTTCGGATGCACCCATTTTTGCCTTAACGTGTTTATCGGTTTGAAATAAGTAGGAATTTTGTGTTGCCAAAGGACTCTTTTTCAGCAACTCCTGCAATGTAAGGTACTGCTACTCCTCTCCTTTTAGTATCTTGAGAACTGTTGGTTTCTTTCCCTATTCTTTCCTTTTGAAATGTGTTAAAAGACCACTGAGGGTAACCATAGAGTGCTCTCCTGATATGTTTTGACTCCTTTACTCTATCTTCGACGCTTGTTTAGTTTGCTGACGAAGCTCCTTGGATAAGAAGCGAAACGTCCAACGCCTTCAAAGAACTACAGACGACGGCTGAAGAAACCTTTTCATCGATGGACCATTCCCGTATGACTGAGAGCTTACACAGAATTATTATTATTATTATTATTATTATTATTATTATTATTATTATTATTATTATTATTATTATTATTATTATTATTATTATTATTATTATTATTTGTTGCCTGCAAAGCGCCTCTGCTGCTTTGGAAGGTGATTGCACTGCCAGGTAATTCGTAACATTTTAAACATAGTTTTATTGATTATTTATTGATGGTTTTATTAATCTGTGTATTATTCTGTTCATTGTAAAGTGTCCCGGGCTGATTTTGTTTTTGATTTGCACCTCGTAGCGAGTACATTGAAATATATTCTCTGGTATGTAACCGAGTATACGCTGATCAGAGAAATACAGTGAACCCTCGTTATCGCGGGAGATACGTTCCAAAAATAGCCTCGATAGGTGAAATCCGCAAAGTACAATGTAGTAAAAAATATATATATATATTTTAAGGAGTCTTTCTCCATGAGAAGAACATTTTTATCGGTAGTTTTTGTCACTCTTTCTTTTTTTATTTGGAGAATAGAGATTTTTTCAATTTTTTTATTATTGGACTTCAAATGTGCAAAAACAAACAAAGTAAAAGAAACAACACTGCAAACAACATTGCAAACAAAGCAGAATAAAATCAAACACGCTGGCTTTGACAGCTCATAAGCACCTTGAGCTGTTCTCTATTCCAAAAACAAAAGAAAGAGTGCCAACAACTACTACTATGTGCTTTTTTTTTACAACAGCATAGTATTATGTTTTTTTTTCCTTCTATCTTTTGTTTTGTTGTTGAGTCTATTTCAAATGTATTGAAAAAGAACCGCTCAGGGGTTTATTCGCCGTTTTGGTAGAAAGTGGACAGGCTGCGCATTTCGGGACTGTTAAGATGAACGTTTGATCAAAGGTTGTTTTAAACCTTAATTAAAAAAAAAACGTGAACTGAAAGACGTGAGGTGTGTTTTCGTTTCGAGACACAGAAGGCAAACATACGTACGCCCGAATACATGTTTTGGTGTAAGATGAGATAAATTCGAGTCAGTGAAGCTTAAATATGAAACTATGAAAGACGACGAGAAAACAGTCCAGTTGACCGAAAGCACACCTTTTAAGATCAGCCAAACTCATAACGTTTATTTACGCGAAACTCGAAAAATAACACGGTATAAAGAAAGCGTTCGAGTGAACCGAAGGGATTATTTTTACGTTCGATCAAACTCATCACATTTATTTTCACTAGTCCAAAACGACGACGTGATCGGTACGTAATATTTTCAACTCGTTTGGGTTGACGGTGTGAGGCCGCCTGTCCTCGGTGCTCTCGAGGCGGCTCGGAGGCCTCTATAACGGTCGCTGTCATACTTCCGGGGAAGCAGCATCACCCCCGAGCTTCCCCCCACCGCGACGCACCACCCTGGGCGGCGTTTGGGTCTGGCTGTCGCCGCCCTGCCGAAGCTCCGGACTTTGACAAAAATTCATAAAGTAGAGGCCAAAATCCTCCCAGAAGTGATGACAGTTTTCCTCCGCTTCGTATACCTCGGTAAATGTCCTGTGTGTAATAACGCTGTCCTTCGGGCAATAGGTCTCAAGGGGGCCCAGTTAACCAGTTTTGCTAAGTACATTAGTAGACGTGCATCATTGCACTCAATTGACATCCTCAACTCGTTTAATGCTCTCCTGAAAAGAGGTTCAGTGTAATAATTACAAAGTATGTATAATGATATATATGATGTAAAAAAACGCCCTATGATGAACAGACGTGAGATCGAGGAGGCCTGCCCTACCTGATCCCCCCTTGATGTTTGTCACTGATTTTCTTTTAATAGTAGGAAGCGTAAGCTGGGTTTCCACCAAAATATCTTGATTTCATTTCGTGAATTTGTTGGTGGTGACTCATTTTGACCTCCGTTCACACCTCGTCGCGAGTGCGTCGAAACGTATCTCCGGTATACGTCATCAACGCGGAACAGAGAATTATATATATATACAGTAAAGTCTCGTTATATCGAAATTCTCAGGAGTCTGAAAAAATATCGATATAACCGTACTGTCGATATATCCGTCCCTCGCCGAACTGCATTAAAGGCCATCCTTAACCCGCGCTCCGCGTGAGGCTCACTCCGCCGGCTGAGGCGAAGCTGCGCGGTCGCGGGGGACAGGCGGCGGCGGGCGCCACGGGTGCCAGCGGGTCGTGTCTGGCTGATTCTGGGAACAGGTCACCAGGCGCAGGGCTCGCCCCGCGCTCCACGCCTGGCGTGCGGTCTTACTCGTCGGCCGACTAGAGAACCGACTTGATGGCAGAGGCGGGTGCGGAAAGTGTTGCGTGAAGCCCCAGAAACTGTTAGTCGACGGCAATCTTAAGGCCATGAGGCGGCGTCGGACGCCATGGGCGCGGGAGGGTCGATGTCTGGCTGATTCTGGGAACAGGTCACCCTTCACTGGCCTTACCCCGCGCTCCGCGCCAGGCGTGTGGTCTTACTCGGCGGCTGACATATGGAATTGACGGATGAGATGGATGAGGCGGCGGCGGGCGCCGCGGGCAGGTCGGTGTCTGGTGGTTCTGGGAACAGGTCACCTTTCACCGGCCTTACCCCACGCTCCTCGGCGTGACTGTGGAACCGACGCCGCTGCCTGATGAGTAAAGAAAGAAATGCAAACTAAAGAAATGCAAAGCGTCTGAGGGGCTCAGTGTCCCTCTATCTGACACAGACTTTCTGAACCACATCGGTGTGAGCGGTGTCAGGGCTCCACAACGTGCCCCCATCGCCCCTGTGCGTCGGGTCGGGCGTCCGGCGTTCAGGACCCCATCACTGTCATGATTAGGATTCCTAGACTCAGCACGGCCTGTCCCTTGTGCGGTCAGACCCTCACGCGCATAATGGCTCTGGCCAGACACTTCAAAATAAAACACAGTAGGAACCTGGCCCCGTTTGTCTGCCGCGGGTGCAGTAAAACGTCCACCAAATGCCACCCCATTTCGTGCCACATGCCGAAATGCAATGGCCCAGGTTCCACCTCACCTATGTGGATCGCGTGCACATGGTGTCCGCGTCGGTTCCCCATTGTAAGGGGTGTGTCCCAGCAGAAACGGCACTCCCACCCGGCCGACTGGCACCGGACTAAAGAAGCCCGTTCTCCAAAACCCACCTGGACATGGTCCCCCTCCTCCAGAGAATACCACAGAGACAGAATAGGGGTGCTGGGTTTTTCTAAGGAGGTGTTCGTGCGAGTTGCCGGTGAACTTGATAAGTGTCTTACGGTTGGTCAATTACGCCGAGAATCGGCTGCTCTGGAATCGACCATCCATGATCGCAAAGCCCTCTTATGGAGTAGTTTAAAAGCTGAGTCTCGGCCCGGCTCCGGTGGGACCCGGGGGCCCCCAGTGCGGGCCAAAGCTGATTTCCTTTTTAAGTTGATTGAGGTGTGTCAGAGATATGACAGACAGACACCGTGGACAGAGACTCAGAACCAGAAAGATTGTCCCCACTGCTGGCAGGAGACGCAGTCATCAGATGACATACGTCTGAATTATGCGCCTCTCTGCCAAGCTATTTATTGAGAGTATATGTAAATTAAAGTGATATATTAGTAAAACATAGTTTTTTGATTATAATGCCACGCCTCTGGGCATTCTGAGCACCAACAGCTGCAAGCAATAAAACATAGACACTCTAATTGGTTGTCCCCTCCACAACTGATAAGTCTGTAACCTGGCGCCTGTGCAGGATGTTCAAGCCGTAAATCACTTTGGTGATAAAGGGAGTATCCCAAACCCCAAATTCTGTGCGAGGCCGGACCTCCTAGATGGCGCCGACAGTTCACCCTGCCGTGTCTTTTTCACTCAGATTTAATGTGGCCTTCTGCACTTTGACTGTGGGCCTACTGTTTATTTGGTCAACTAAGCACAGCACTTTTAAACATGATAAATTATTATTCTCCATCAAGGTGGCTCGGGGCGATGACGATCCTCACGTCAATGAGTTTACGACCCTCATGACTGCGGCTGAATCCTCAAGAGCTGACGGGGAACGAGTGGTGAATAAACTAGTTGAGGAGTTAGGTAGTCCCCCTCCCACCCCCAAAACAATTTGTAAGTTGACAACGTCCTTTAGCAGCCCTGGCATTCAGTTTGAGTGTAGGCATCATAGAGATGGTGCTTATAGGTACTACCAGTCCCAGTACCTTGCTAACCAACGTCACCTCGCCAAATTCATCTTGGACGGTCAAAGTCACTTCAGATGCACCATCCCGATCGGAGTGCTGGGGGACCACTTCCGAGACAAGTGGCGTGACCGTCGTAAATTTAAAAGACTCTGCCACTTCAGCTTCAGACCTATCCATTGACAATGCGATCCTGCACAGGCCCATCCGCCCCCTAGAGGTTCTGGGCAATCTTAAGGCCTTGAAGTGCAATTCTGCCCCAGGGCCTGAGGGTATCACTAGGGGGACGCTGTTAGGCCATGATCGTTATGGACGGGTATTGGCCTCACTTTTTACATCTTGGTTGGTACAGGGGGTCATCCCGGTTGCGGTCAAGGGTTGTCTCACCACCCTTATTCCTAAATCATCTGATCCCAGTGAATTAAAGAACATTGCTAACTGGAGGCCGATCACTATAAGCTCTGTCCTCATGAGGCTCTTCATGCGTATTATGTCAATGAGGCTGAGCCGGGCCTGCCCGATCAATCCTCGGCAAAAGGGTTTCCTGCGAAATACCGATGGCTGTGGTGAAAACTTGGCTGAGCTGGATCATATCATTAATCGAGCTGTTAAAGATAAAGTGGACCTGGCGGTGGTCTTTGTTGACTTTGCCAAGGCCTTTGATTCAATCAGTCATCGCCACATCCTGAAGGCGCTTGGTCGCACCGGGCTTGACAGGCATATCCTTGCGCTGGTTAGGAATGCCTCTCGCGGCTGCTGAACGCGCATTACGCGTGGCGGCACTAACTCCAACCCGATCCACATGCAGATAGGCGTCAAGCAGGGGGACCCTATGTCCCCTTTCCTCTTCAATTTAGCCTTAGATCCGCTCATAGCTTCCCTTGAACGGGCGACTGTGGCCTTGAATGGGATGACCACAAACTAGCCACCCTGTCGTTTGCCGATGACCAGGTGTTGATTAGTGGGTCCTATGATGGAATGTCAGCACCGCTCGCATTGCTGGATAGGTTTTGTAACTACACGGGGCTCTCTGTGCAGCCTAATAAATGCTGCGGCTTCATGTTATCTGATGGTGCTGCCGCCAAAGTGAACCCATGGTCGGTATCTAACACACTGATCCCCATGGTCAACGCCGATGCGCCTATCTCGTACCTGGGTGTGTACATAGTCCCAACCAAGGGGATTGTTTATTGTGATATGCTCGCCCGAACCCAGGCCTGGCTTGAGGCGTTAGGTCGTGCCCCCTTAAAATCCGGTCAGAAGCTCACCATACTTAACAAATTCCTGGTACCTAGGCTACTGTACCACACCATGGGACGCACCCCCATTACCAAGCTGAGGCACATTGATAGGGAGGTGAGGTATGCGGTCAAAGAATGGCTCCACCTCAAACAAAGCACTTGTAATGGGATCCTCTATTCCCGCACCAAGGATGGGGTTCTAGGTATCACTAGGCTTTAGCGGCACGTACCTAGCGGCTTGGTCAAACGAGTGTGGCGCACGTGTTCCAGTGGTGATCATTGGACCCGATCAGCAGCTCGCTCGGTCACTAAAAAGGCTGTTTGGCCACTGTGATCGAAGGCGGGTGGAGGGTTATCTGATGACCTCCCTGTCATCTCAAGGACATGTAAGATTCCGCATCTTATACTCCTGTGTTGGAGATATATTGGAAATAGGGCCTGGGAGAACTTAGAAGTGCAAGGAAAAGGGGTTGGTGTGTTTAGGCGAGACAGGCAACTCATGGATTAGAGAGCATCACTCCAATATAATCCGCACAAAGCACTTCATTAGAGCTTTAGCCCTTAGGGCGGGCAACGCCCTTCCCGAGTTTAGATTAGGTGGCCGCAACCTCAAAGGTCCAGTCATGTGTAGGGCTTGCAATATGAATCACTGGCCCATGTCCTCGGAAATTGCGTCACGCTTAGTGGAAATATACTAAGGCACAATAAGCTTTGCACGGTGTTGGTCCAGGTGATGACTGATCATCACTGGGTGGTTGAAAGGGAGGTTAGTGTTGCTGACAAGGAAGGCAAGATGTTCAGGATGGACATTGTAGCTGCAAAAGGTCCGCTCTGTTAATCATAGATGTAACGGTAAGGTATGAATCCAAAGCCCACCCACTGGCTAAAGCTGTCAAAGAAAAGATAGCCAAATACGCTGAGGTGGCTGAGATCCTCGGGGTCCTGCGGCTGATGGACAGGGTCACGGCCTTCGGTTTCCCGTCAGGGGCCTGCGGTAAATGTCCTGTGTGTAATAACGCTGTCCTTCGGGCAATAGGTCTCAAGGGGGCCCAGTTAACCAGTTTTGCTAAGTACATTAGTAGACGTGCATCATTGCACTCAATTGACATCCTCAACTCGTTTAATGCTCTCCTGAAAAGAGGTTCAGTGTAATAATTACAAAGTATGTATAATGATATATATGATGTAAAAAAACGCCCTATGATGAACAGACGTGAGATCGAGGAGGCCTGCCCTACCTGATCCCCCCTTGATGTAAGCCGAGGGTGTAGAAAATCAGTACACTATAAAAGGCAGCCCAAGAGCGTCTGTTACATGAAACTCTGTGGAAAAAATGGCGAAAAGTGTAAAGGTCTGGGCCCGGTGATTCTAGGAACGAGTCACCAGTGTCCGCCTTACATGGCTTACATTTGATCTTGTGCCGATGGCAAAGGAAAAACTGGCGATCAGATATGGGAGTGACGAATTGATGCTGTGCAGTCGCAGAGGAGAAACGGCGGCGTGTGCTATGTGCGCGGGCGGGTTTCTGGTGGTTCTGGGATCAGGTCACCTTTCACCGGCCTTACCCCGCGCTCCGCGCCCGGCGTGCGGTCTTACTCAGTGGCCGACTGTGGAACCGAAGCCACCGGCGGATGAGGCGGCGGCGGGCACCATGGGCGTGGGAGGGTCGGTGTCTGGCTGATTCTGGGAACAGGTCATCAGGCACAGGCCTCGCCCCGCGCTCCGCGCCTGGCGTGCGGTCTCACTCGTCGGCTGACTGGAGCACCGATTTGATGGCAGAGTCAGGTGCGGAAAGTGTTGCGTGAAGCCCCAGAAGCTGTTAGTCGGCGGCCGAGTATGAAATGGACTGGATGAAGCGGCGTCGCATGCCATGGGCGCGGGAGGGTCGGTGTCTGGCTGATTCTGGGAACAGGTCACCAGGCGCAGGCCTCACCCCGCGCTCCGCGCCCGGCGTGCCATCTTAATCGGTTGTGACTATGGAACCCACTTGATGGCGGATGAGGCGGCCACGGGCGCGGGCGGGTTGGTGTCTGGTGGTTCTGGGAACAGGTCACCTTTCACCCGGACCGAAGTGGGGCTCGCCCTCGCATAGTTTCGCGTGTGACGGGAGAGCGGCGTGGCATTCCAACCGCACCTAGGGTCGCACGCAAGGCTGGGGGACCAATCTAATGATGCGTAGCCTGGTCTAACCTCAGCAGGTAAGCGCAGATTTCTCCGTGTGGGAATGTACGAGGCCACGCGCGGTACCGGCAATGGTACGCACTGACCGATTTGCAAAAAAGACCCGCCACGGAGAGGCCCCACCGGCTATGGCACGGCGGACGGTTCCTTCGACCCGCGGGTCCTAATAGCGGGTCGAATGGGGCAGGGTCGTCGCGACCCCTCAGAAGCAAGACCAAGCCAACCCACGGCCTCCGAGCCGACATGTACGTCCCACAACGGTGGGCCCCCAGCGGGGTCGTCCGCCTCGTCCCGAGGTAGGCTCGGGGGCGGCCGGGGGCTTTCCGGCGAACGCAGGATTTCTCAAAACCTTCAGGCGGATCAGAACGCCTCACCCAGCCGCGGGGAGGGACGGTCGGGCCGCGCGGCCGGCCGCCCTCCCCCACGGCCCGCCCGATGAGACCGCAGCCTGCCGGCGGTCTGGGGCTACCTGGTTGATCCAGTCAGTAGCATATGCTTGTCTCAAACACTAAGCCATGCAAGTCTAAGTACGCACGGCCATTAAATCAGTTATGGTCCCTTTGATCGCTCCACCGTTACTTGGATAACTGTGGCAATTCTAGAGCTAATACATGCAAACGAGCGCCGACCCCTGGGAAGGCGCGCATTTATCAGATACCAAAACCCACACGGATGGCTCTGCTGACGGGCGCCAGCCGGTTGGGCTCACCCCTCTGGTCACGAGCCCCAAGCGTGTGGCCGACCCGGTTCATTCGAATGTCTGCTCTATAAACATTCGATGGTACTCTCTGCGCCTACCATGGTGACAATGAGTAACGGGGAATCAGGGTTCGATTCCGGAGATGGAGCCTGAGAAATGGCTACCACATCCAAGGAAGGCAGAAGGCGCGCAAATTACTCACTCCCGACACGGGGAGGTAGTGATGAAAAATAACGATACTGGACTCTTTCGAGGCCCTGTAATCGGAATGACCCAAAACCTCCGGCGAGGAACTATTGGAGGGCAAGTCTGGTGCCAGCAGCCACGGTAATTCCAGCTCCAATAGCATATCTTAAAGTTGCTGCAGTTAAAAAGCTCGTAGTTGGATCTCGGGACGCGAGGTGACGGTTCGCCGCCGTCTGTCCTGGCCCCTGCCTCTCGACCCCCCCCCCGGGATGCCCTTGGCTGGGTGGGACACCCCCACGCCCGGGGCCTGGCGCATGGAGTGCCAGAGGGACGATACTCAGGGTTAGGGTATCGTGGAGTGACGACTGCAGGCAATGGAGGACACACCCCAGATGTTACAGCATCGCAAACGCCCACGGCGGGCGACGAAATGGTGCGGTCTCCACCCGGTGCTCAGAGTGTCAGAAGGATGGTACTCAAGTGTGGGTAACGCGGAATGACGGTATCTGTGGAACCCGGTCTCCATGGATACTGTCTCCACCGTTACCCACGTGTCATGATGCCAAAAGAAATGTTAAATAATTTTGTGTGTTCTGGATTTTGGATGGGAGAAAGGTGCGCATTTCTCCCCATCCAAAACAGTAGAGTTGGGCGACCACTAATTGACTGAGACTGATTGAGAAGGTGATTGCAACCACCTGGGAATGGCCAATTGCCGCTGAGATCTGATTGGCCAGAAGCTCAGGTGAAGCACCTTTAAAACTGACAAAGGACAACGTGGAGAGCAGTGTTACCTGGGGTCTGCCGAAAACTGATATCAACTTCAAATAAAGAAAACTCACAATACCCTTCCTGCATCTAGCTGAGTGAACTTTTATCCTCTTTCCACCTGCTTGCTGTCTCGCCGCACGACAATTGGTGGCAGTGGTGGGATCGTACGCCTTGCTGAAGTGGAAAGGATAAGAGGAAGCCGAGATGGAGAAGGTGGGACGAGGAAGAAGACATGCAGCACGGGCCAACCAAACTGAACTGGAGAGTTCTGAAGAGGATCAAGGAAACCAGCAGCTTGAGTTGCCCCAAGACGATGCCGTTCTTTATTTCCATGAGGCGTCTGGCCAAGCCAAGGCTGGAACTGGGCAGAGTGAGCCAGAACCAGTGGTGAAGCCTAAGACTCAGACAGTGAGTACCACCACAGCTCAACTTAATGAGGAATTGGTGAAAGAAATCAGAACTTTCATGCACCACTGTAAAGATAGAGAGGGGGTGTTGATTGAACAAATCAACCAATTAAGAAATCAGATGCTCCACAACAAGCAAGAATGGACATTTGATTATCAATCGAGTCAACATTATCCTCAAAAAGCACAGCCCCAAAACACTGACCCTCGAACATCCAGACAAACAAACCTTCCTCCGGCACAAGAAACCTCCATGTTGGGTTACCTACCATATGCCCAACCGCCACATTTTCCTCATCCAAGACAAGCTGCAGTTCCCATGGTTTCTGAACCGAGAATTTCAGAACTGAGAGAAGGTGAAGATGCAGAAAGTTTTTTCGTCAGGTTTGAAAGAATAGCTAAAACTTGGGGGTGGAATTATAGAGTGGGCTGCTCGAGTAGTGACCTTGCTGACTGGAAAGGCGCTTGAGGCATATGCTGGCATGGATGAAGAGCAGGCTGAGTCCTACGAAGCCATTAAAGCAGCAGTATTAATCAAATACAACGTTACTGAAGGAACCTATCGACAGAGGTTTCGCAGTACGATTGTTCCAACAGGAGAGACTGTCACAGAAAGTTATAATCGACTGAAAGGACTTTACAGGAGGTGGATGCGCCCTGATCACCGCAGCAAGGATCAGATTGGAGAAGTCGTCATTCTGGAGCAGTATCTGAGAGTTCTTCAACCTGAGGTCCGCATCTGGGTAAAGGAGCACAAGCCTAAGACTGGAGAAGAAGCAGCGGAGTTGGCTGAGCGCTACGTAGCAGCACACCGGGAGTTGTACAGGAAAAAGGGACCATCGGCAAAGCTGAAATACGAGAAATACATTCAACATGCAGACTTGGGTAAAGCTGACAATGGGGCTCGGAGACAGTCTGGAAAGTTTCAACCAAGAGGTGACTTTATTTGTTTTAATTGTCAGCAACGTGGCCACAAGGCTTCCGTGTGTCCTGTACGCCAACCCAGAGGCGTAAAATTTTGTTCAGTTCCTAAAGCTGGGCAGGAAAGCTGTCCAAATGGAAATTATTGCAAACATAGACATACAACATCTGTTACGGTAAATGGGAAAGTGGTAAAAGCACTGGCCGACACAGGCAGCAATCAAACATTAGTGAGAGGGAGTTTAGTCAGTAATGACATGCTCAATTATGATCAAGTTGTAAATATTACTTGTGTTCATGGTGACAGTCATGATTATCCCACCACCAAAATGACCTTTGAGATTGATGGCCAATTTTTCATACTTTAGGTTGGCGTATTGAAGAATTTATTTTATGATGTCGTGTTGGGGGATGATTTTCCTGTATTGGACCATGTTGTCCATAAAATTGCAAAGGATTGCACATGTATGGCAGTCACTAGGTCTCAAACAAAAGGTTTAGAACCATTGCCTAATCTTGATGATACACTTGTCCAAGCAGGAGGCAAGGTAAAGAAAAGTAGACGACAGCGCAGACAGGAAAAGAACTGGAGATGTGTTCCTTCTAGCATTCCAATGCAAACTGGTATGGAGGGCACGAGCATTAAACCAGAGCGGCAGATTCCAGAGAACTTTAAGGATCATCAAAAAAATGATCCAACTTTGAAATCACTGTTTGAGAAGGTTTATGAGGTTGATGGGGTGCCAGTGAATAGCACAAAGTGTTTAGGAAAATTCACCGGAGACCCGTTTATGTTAAAAAACGGCTTATTGTATCTCTCTGACACTGCAACACCTAGATTAGTTATCCCTACCATTTACAGGCAGCTCATCTTACATTTATGACACACTATTCCTTGGGCTGGACATCTAGGACAGGCAAAGACGTATGACAGAGTCAGTCAGCGATTCTATTGGCCAGGGCTCTATAAAGATGTACAAGAATATTGTAGGCAATGTGGCACTTGTCAGATGGTTGCACCAGGAAAAAAAATCAGATAGGAGCTACTTACAGCCATTACCTATCATGAGTGTCCCATATGACAGGATAGCCATGGACATTATTGGCCCATTGCCAAAAAGTAGCTCAGGATGCAAGTATGCTCTTGTAATCTGTGATTAAGCAACCAGGTACCCAGATGTTTACCCTTTACGTTCTATGCAGGTGAAACATGTAGTCCGATGTTTGGTTGAGTTATTCTCGAGAACAGGCATACCTAAAGAGATATTAACAGACCAAGGTACAAACTTTATGTCTCACCTGATGAAAGGCCTATATAGCCAGCTTGGAGTTAAAGGAATAAGAACCACTCCTTACCATCCTGAAACCGATGGTCTGGTTGAAAGATTTAATGGGACATTAAAACAAATGCTGAGGAAGTTCATTCATGAAACTGGTAAAGACTGGGGCAAATGGCTGCCTTTTCTATTATTTGCTTATCGAGAAGTGCCCCAAGCGTCAACTGGTTTTTCTCCTTTTGAGTTGCTTTATGGTAGACAGGTTCGTGGACCCCTGGACATGCTGAAGGAGAACTGGGTGGCTGGAGAGGCGACGTCACGCAGTGTCATCTCCTATTTTCTTCAAATGAGGGACAAGTTGGAGAACTTCAGGGAGATGGCAAAGAAGCACATGGAGGAGAGTCAACGAAACCAAAAGGTGTGGTATGATAAACACGCCAGAGAGAGAGAGATTTGCACCCTAGACAGAAGTTGTTAATATTGCTGCCTACGGGACCAAGTAAGCTACTGGCAAAGTGGCAGGGCCCGTACACTGTGACAAGGAGAATAGGACCTGTCACATATGAGATTCTCTGCCCTGACAAACAAAAGAAAAAGCAGATTCTACATGTGAACCTCCTGAAGGTGTATGCAGAGAAACAAGCGGAACCATTGAGCTCCCAGAGCCTATTCATCAGAGAAATCTCGGTTACTGAGAAGGAGGAGATGGATGAGGCTGTGATGACACCCAAGAGGGAATGGGGTAATTCTAAAGAGACCTTGTTACACCTGACCCCAAAGCAACAAATTCAGTTAGCAGAGGTAAGGGAATCATTTCCTTCCCTATTCAAAGATAAACCCGGACGAACTAATCTCATCACCCACAAGATTGTGCTCAAAGAAAATAAACCTGTACGTTTGAGGCCATATCGGATTCCGGAGCGGCAGGTTGAACCACTGAAGCAGGAGGTACGAGCAATGCTTGATATGGGGATCATCGAACCATCTAAAAGTGAGTGGTCTAACCCAATAGTGTTAGTACCTAAAAAGGACACCGCTCAACTACGATTCTGCTCAGACATGAGAAAGCTCAATAGTGTCTCATGTTTTGACTCATACCCTATGCCTCGTATTGATGAACTGCTGGAGAGATTGGGGCGAGTGAAATTTATTACAACGCTGGATCTGTGTAAAGGATACTGACAGTTCCCTCTCGACCCCACCTGCAAAGAATACACAACTTTTCAGATCCCGGGGTTAGGGCTGTTCCACTACAGAGTTTTACCATTTGGTCTGCATGGAGCACCAGCGACCTTTTAAAGATTGATGAAGGACTGTTCCAGTTTCTCAGCTGCCTATCTTGATGACGTCGTGATCTACAGTGAAGGTTGGGAGGACCATCTCCTGCACATCAAGACCGTCCTTGGGAAAATACAAGCGGCTGGACTCACCATTAATGAGCAAAAATGCTCCTGGGCACAAGAAGAGGTGCGTTACCTGGGATATTTGATTGGGAAAGGAAAGATTCAGCCCCAGGTGGAGAAAGTGAAGGCCGTGGAGAAGATACCACCTCCCCAGACCAATAAGCAATTAAGGACATTTCTTGGGATTATTTGTTGGTATAGGAGGTTTATTCCACATTTTGCTATATTAGCTGCTCCTTTAACTGACCTCACAAGGCGGAACATCAAATCTCCTCTACCATGGACAGCAGCATGTGAACAAGCTTTTAGGGCCTTGAAATATTTCATCAGTCAAGCTCCTGTCCTGCAGAGTGTAGATTTTTCCAAGGAGTTTCGAGTCCAAGTGGATGCTCCGGATGTTGGTCTCGGCGCACTTCTGGTACAGGGCAGTGCTGGAGAAGAGAGACCCATCCTGTTCCTGAGTAGGAAACTCTATGAGAGGGAGAAGAAATACTGGGCAATTGACTCACTCCGTGACTACCTCCTAGGACGGGAATTCAGATTACAGACTGACCATCGCGCCCTGAAATGGATGCACTCCATGCAACACCAGAATGCGAGGATACTGCGGTGGTGTCTTGCCCTTCAGCCATACTAGTTCACCATTGAGCATTGCCATAGCTGATTATTTGTCAAGAATGTCTGAACTCTGAGGAGAGGGTGTGAATGATGTCATGATGCCAAAAGAAATGTTAAATAATTTTGTGTGTTCTGGATTTTGGATGGGAGAAAGGTGCGCATTTCTCCCCATCCAAAACAGTAGAGTTGGGCGACCACTAATTGACTGAGACTGATTGAGAAGGTGATTGCAACCACCTGGGAATGGCCAATTGCCGCTGGGATCTGATTGGCCAGAAGCTCAGGTGAAGCACCTTTAAAACTAGACTGAGCCAGTCACTTCGGGGAGGAGAAGAGGGACAAAGGACAACCTGGAGAGCAGTGTTACCTGGGGTCTGCCGAAAACTGATATCAACTTCAAATCAAGAAAACTCACAATACCCTTCCTGCATCTAGCTGAGTGAACTTTTATCCCCTTTCCACCTGCTTGCTGTCTCGCCGCACGACACCACGTAATGGTGGAGACACCCTTGATGTAACAATGGGGGCCCAAGGTTGAAGCCTCACGGCCGGGCAAAAATATTCGGGAACTACCAGGGGTCATGGGATCTTGGGGCGCGGTGCTGGCGTTGAGAAAAGGCCAACAGGGGAGCGCCGCAACCGGGTAAAAAAGTGCCGGGACTACCAGGGGTCAGTGGAACTTTGGGAGCGGCGCAAACAGCTTCTTCCCCCAAGTAGCCAAAATGGAACTGTATAGTGCCACTTAGCAGTTTTTTTGACAACGATACTAGTGCAGCGTGTTCTACCGGAAACAAATTCCTTGTGTGTCCTACATACTTGGCAATAAAGATGATTCTGATTCTGATTCTGATTCTGATTGGGGGGAAAAATCCAGAAACCAAACTTCTCCCAGGCGGACTGAGCTGGAGGCAAACGCATCCCTGGGAGGTGTTTACCCCTAGCTCTGGTTCCCTGGGAGGCATTTGCCTTCAGCTCAGTCTGCCTGGGAGTAGTTTGCCTCCGGCACTGGATCCCTGGGAGGCGTTTGCCTTCAGCTCAGTCCACCTGGGAGGCGTTTGTTGGGGTAATTCGCCATACAAACATCTCTAAACATCGCTCTGTAATCTCTGTTTACATTTTAAACTTCCTGATACGTCATATCCTGCCTTCCTTTACATGATGTCTCATTTTCATTACGTCACATCATGCCGCGTCGTATACTATGCGCCGCATAAATACTCCTGCAGCCCGTTTTCTGTCTCTCTCTCTCGCCATGCTCCCTCCTCGGCCGACACCGCGATGCATCCACGCTCTCCCAAATTAAATCAACTTTCTGTTCAAGAAAGGCTCCCTGATGATTTAACCATCCATCTCCATCAACACCCGTAGAAGCAATGAACCAAGGGCGAACGATCAAAATAATCCAACATTCTGGTGCCGAAACCCGCGCCAGTCGGGTCCGAAGAGGTTGGGGGTGCCTACCTGCGTGTTTCTGTCGACAAGAGACAAAAGCTCCTAGCTTTTGGTGGCATCTGCTTGTCGGTTGCCCACAAGAGACGGGGGGGGTCGTTCCCTCGGCGATGCCTGCTTGTTGACTGGGGCTATGAGAGACAAAGACGTGGTGGAAGCGCCTCTTCATTCTGACCTGACCACACGGTTGAGTTTTCACGAGTGAGTGCCGCTAGCATGCTGCTATGTTGGGTGAATGTGGAATCCTTTTTGGTCAGAAGGATTTCTATGCGCGTAATCCACGTATCGAGGGCTAGTGACACGAATATTTGGATTTAATCATCTGATTCTGATTCCATTTCTGATGGTTTTGATCACGGTGGATCTCCTTAATTTCGGGACCGAGTGTAGATAGTTTACACGCGAATGATCGATGCTAATATTGATCAAGATATGTCTGGTTTTTCCGCGCCGCTGGCGGACGTAGACTAAACGCCTCCCAGGCGGACTGAGCTGGAGGCAAACGGCTCCCAGGGAACCAGAGCCGGGGGTAAACGCCTCCCAAGCGGCGAGAGCCGGAGGCAAATGCCTCCCAGGCGGACTAAACTGAAGGCAAACACCTCCCAGGGAACCAGAGCCGGGGATAAACGCCTTCCAGGCGGACTGAGCTGGAGGCAAACGCCTCCTAGGGAACCAGAACCTGAGGCAAACGGCTCCCAGGTGGCGAGAGCCGGTCCCCAGATGCCGCCCGGAGAACCGCTTCAGAGAGTAATGAGCTCGGGGGTGACGCTGCTTCCATGGAAGTGTTACAGCTGGCGTCTGCGGAGGTCTTCAAGCCGGCTATCAAGGACCGAAGGTGGGCATTCACGGGGGTATCTCAGCCTCTACCTTTAAAATATTTTCTAAGTGTTTGAGCTCCAGCAAGGCGGCGAGAGCCGGTCCTCAGACACCGCCCGGGAACCATGTCATGGGGAGTGAGCTCGGGGGTGACGCTGCTTCCATGGAAGTGTGACAGCGGGCGTCTGCGGAGGTCTTCAAGCTGGCTTTCACGCACTGAAGGCGGGCATGCACGGGGGTATCTCTGCCTCTACTTTTTGACTATTTTCTAAGTGTTTGAGTTCCAGCAAGGCGGCGAGAGCTGGACCCCAGACGCCGCCCAGGGAACCGTGTCAGGGGGCAATGAGCTCGGGGGTGACGCTGCTTCCATGGAAGTGCTACAGCGGGCGTCTGCGGAGGTTTTCAAGCCGGCTTTCAAGCACCGAAGGCGGGCAGGCATTATATGATCTCGGCCTCTACTTTTGGACTATTTTCTAAGTGTTTGAGCTCCAGCAAGGCGGCGAGAGCCGTTCCCCAGACGCCCCCCAGGGAACCGCGTCACGGGGGAGTGAGCTTTGGATGACGCTGCTTCCATGTAAATGTGACAGCGGTCATCTGCGGAGGTCTTCAAGCTGGCTTTCAAGCACCGAAGGCGAGCATGCACGGTGGGAATTTGGCCTCTACATTTTGAATATTTTTTAAGTGTTTGAGATCCGGCAGGAGGGCGACAGCCGGACACAAACACCGCCCGGGGTCGTGCATCACGGTGGGGGAAAGCTCGGAGGCGACGGTGCTTCCCTGGAAGTATTACAGCGAACGTTTACGGAGGTCTCGTAGCCGCCTATCAAGCACAGGAATTTGGCCTATGTTTTGTGAATATTTTCAAAGTGTTTGAGCTCCGGGAAGGGGGCAACAGCTGGACCCAAACGTCGCCCAGGGTGGTGCGTCACGGTGGGGGAAAGCTCGGGGGTTGATGCTGCTTTCCTGGAAGTGTGACAGCGACCGTTTATGGAGATCTCCAAGCCGCCTATCAAGCACCGAATGCGGGCAGCCACGGTGGGAATTCGGCCTCTACTTTTTGAATATTTCTCAAAGTGTTTGTCTGTCTTTCCTGGTTCGGTATTTGTCGGGAGTTCACTTGATAAAAATATCAGCAAGTACGATAGATGGTGAACAAAAAACTACTTTATTCTAATGAGACAGAAAAGGCACTTCTCGTCTCGGTGGGACGAAGACATGAGCACACGAGCAAAAAGAGAACAAAGAGACAAAAAAAGCGAGCTCCCGCTCTGACAAGTTTTTAAACATACACAGTGGTGATCTGTTGTCCAATCAGTTACGAACAAGTCGACCTTTCCCGTCCAATCGGTTACGAACAACTCAGTGTTGGGCGGGTCTCAGATTGGAGTTGGAGCTGTTGTTTCTTTCCAACGACTATTGAACTAATAAGACTGATAGTTTTATTTAACTAAATTAGACTGAAATTAAACGTGCACAATTCATAATATATACTAAGCTAAACATGAAAAAACATATGTTTACTTAATCTAAACATGAAATAACGTAATATGTTTACTAATGTGCATAAACACTCTATCATGTCTCTACTGCATTTATCCTGCGGGTAGGGCACCCCTCGCCCCCCCTGATGGAACGGCCTCCCAGTCGACACTCTACATCTCCTACAGGTCGTCAGCTGATCGAAGGGAACGCAGGTTGAGCACCTACAGATACCATCAGTTCCTGTACCGCTCCAATCAGCGTCACCTCGCCAGGACCGTCCTAGATGGTAGGGGTCAGTCTAGATGCTCCATCCCTATGGGTACGCTGGAGAGTCACTTCCGGGACCGGTGGACAGACCACAATCGGTTCAAGAAACTCGGACGGTTCCGTTCGGGCCTTGCCGCGGACAACAAGGACCTATATAGGCCCATCCACCCACTGGAAATCCTTTGGAATCTCAATACTATGAAGAAGAACTTCGCCCCAGGACCTGACGGAATCACTAGAGGGATGCTACTGGCTCACCATCCCGAGGGGGTGGCCTTGGCCTCGCTCTTCAATACATGGCTGATATGGGGTGCCATCCCGGCGGCTGTCAAGGGATGTTGGACCACTCTTATTCCCAAGTCATCGGACCCCCTGGAAGCGTACTCCGTAGGTAACTGGAGACCTATCACGATCGGTTCCGTTCTCATGAGGGTATTCATAAGGGTCTTGACCATGAGTCTGCGCGAGGCCTGCCCAATGCATCCCAGGCAAAAAAAAGTTCTTACGCAGCACCAATGGATGTTGCCAGAAACTCACGGTGTTGGACCACCTCGTCAGTCGGGCTACGAAACGTAAGCTTGATCTGGCGGTGGTGTTTATCGACTTTGCTAAGGCATTTGATTCGGTTACCCATCATCACATACGGAGGGCACTTCGCCGGATCTGTCTTGACGGGCACATCCTCGCGCTCATCAAAGACGCATACCTAGGATGCTCGACGCGCATCGTCCTGGGTGATGCCGAATCCGATCCAATCCAAATGGAAGTAGGTGTCAAGCAAGGTGACCCTATGTCTCCGCTGCTCTTTAACTTGGCCCTGGACCCGCTTATAGCGTCCCAGGAACGTGGCAATCGTGGCCTAGATTGGGGAGGCCATAAGTTGAATGCCTTAGCATCCGCTGACAATTTAGTGCTGATAAGCGGGACGGCATGGCTGCCCAATTAACAATGCTAGATCAGTTCTGCGACCGCACAGGACTTGCAGTACAACCCAAAAAGTGCTATGGCTTCATGCTGTCCGGAGGATCTGCCCCCAGCGTGGACCCATGGCTCGTCTCGGGCACGCCGATCCCCATGGTTAAGGGAGACATTCCAGTCGATTATCTGGGCATCCGCGTTAGCCCGACCAAGGGAATTGTGTACAAGGATATGGTCACGTTAGCCCAGAAATGGCTCGAGGTGCGAGGTAATGCCCCATTGAAGCCCGGCCAGAAACTCACCCTCCTCAACCGTTTCCTAGTGCCAAGGTTATTGTATGCCACGACCATGGGGCGTACCACCATCACTAAGCTCCGGGACATTGACAGAGAAGTCAGAAGTGCGGTAAAGGGTGGCTCCATGTCAAGAACAACACATGTAATGGGATCTTCTACTCCTGGACCAAGGATGGAGGACTGGGCATCATTAGGCTGGAAGGGTTAGTGCGTGGTTGTCTGATCAAACTGATTTGGTGCATGTGCTCTAGTGAGGACCACTGGGCACGGGCTGCCGCCCGCGAGGTCACCAGGCTGCCGGCATGGCCCATATGGTGGAAGACGGCTGGTGGGGCGGCCGAGGGTCTCCCTGTCATTCCCGAGTCTGGCGATGTCCCACCCCTGAGTTTTCCGGATTGAAGGAATGCAGAGAACAGGACCTGGGGTAGATTAGTGGTACAGGGCAAAGGGGTTACCGTCTTCAGAGATGATAAAATCAGTAACTCGTGGATTAAGGAACACCACAACAATGTTATCTGCCCGAAGTACTTTGGAAGGGCGGTGGCTCTCAGGGCCGGTAACGTCCTGCCGGATTACATTAGGGTTGGGTCCAACGCGGGAGGCCCACCTATGTGTAGGGGGTGCAGAAGGCTCATAGAAACCCTAGCTCACGTGCTCGGGAACTGCACAGCACTTCAAAATAACATCATTCTCAGGCATAATAAACTCTGCACAGTCCTTGTCCGGGAGATGGTCAGACATCGCTGGCTAGTGGAAAGGGAAGTCAGCATCGCGAATAAGGAGGGGAAGATGCTCAGGCTAGATATAGTTGGAGCCAAGGGCGATCACCTTATAGTGCTAGACGTTACTGTTCGATTCGAAACCAGGGCCGGAGGCAAACGCCTCCCAGGCGGACTGAGCTGGAGGCAAACGCCTCCCAGGGAACCAGAGCTGGGGGTAAACGCCTCACAGGCGGCGAGAGCCGGTCCCTGGATGCCGCCCGGGGAACCGTGTCGGGTGGGAGTGAGCTGGGGGCTGACGCAGCCTCCCTGGAAGTGTGACAGCAGGCGTTTACGGAGGTCTTCAAGCTTCAAAGGCGGGCATGCATGGGGGAATCTCAGCCTGTTCCTTTTGAAATATTTTCTAAGTATTTGAGCTCCAGGAAGGGAGCCAGTTGAACATGGGTCAGTTGGTCCCCGCCGAGTCGTCTCTCGTGCCGGCGCACCCCTTGGGGCACGGCAGCCGGGGGGCAGCCGGGCGGGGGCCGCGAGGTCCCAGTGCGGTGGCGTCGCGCCCAGTGCGGTGATGCAAACTATCTCAGAGAAGCCTTATTTGTCTGTGAAGGGCAGGGCGTCCTGGAATGGGTTCGCCCCGAGAGAGGGGCCCGCGCCCTGGAAAGCATCGCGGTTCCGGCTGCGTCCTGTGAGCCCCCGTCGGCCCTTGAAAATCCGGGGGAGAAGGTGTAAATCTCGCGCCAGGCCGTACCCATATCCGCAGCAGGTCTCTGGCATGTTAGAACAAGGTGGGTAAGGGAAGTCGGCAAGTCGGATCCGTAACTTCGGGACAAGGATTTGCTCCAAGGGCTGGGTCGGTCGGGCTGGGGGTGAAGCGGGGCTGGGCGCGCGCCGCGGCTGGGGGAGCGGTTGCCCCACCGCCCGCCCCTCGCCTCCGTCGGAACCCGGTGCGCGGGTGTGGAGCCGTCCCGGCGGGAATCAGGGTCGTACGCGGGCGGTGCGGTGTCGGACGGTGTGTCGCGGCGCCGGGTAGGCGGAGAGGCATGGGGGAGACCCCCGCCGCCCTGGCCACCCGGCGTGGCGACCCCCGTCCACCCCCGCCGGGCGTTCGCGCCCGCCCTGGGGTAAGGCGGTCGGGCGAGGGTGTCGGCGGTGACTCTGGACGTGTGCCGTGCCCTTCCCGCAGAGGGTTCCGCCCGCGGCGGCCTCCACAACGCCCGTCCCCTCCTCGCGTGGGGGGGGGCAGGCGGTCGTCCGGGGCGCGTCCCTCCACCAGGTGGCCTCGGCCGGCGCCTAGCAGCTGGCTTAGAACTGGTGCGGACCAGGGGAATCCGACTGTTTAATTAAAAGAAAGCATCGCGAAGGCCCGCGGCGGGTGTTGACGCGATGTGATTTCGGCCCAGTGCTCTGAATGTCAAAGTGAAGAAATTCAACGAAGCGAGGGTAAACCGCGGGAGTAACTAGGGCGAACACCGTTTTGGGTCGGATTAGCTCACTGAATGGTGCTAGCTGCGTCACGGGGAGGGGTCCGCGGCTGCCTGCACGGACCCACCACGGGCACGACGGCGTCTTACAAGGGAGTAGGACTGGCGCGTCGAGGTGCGGGGCATAACTCGTCTCTGGGTCTCACTCCCTGCCACAGCAGACTGCGGAGGAAAGGACTGGACCTTCTGGGAGCGCACCGTGGAATGCAAAATTAAAGGCAATTGAATACCGGGACTCGACTTGTGTGCTCATTGAGTGGTGTCGCTCTATCCATCTCTAACCATCTAACCATCTCTTCAATGCCCCTTAGAACCATGGCCGCCAGTAGCGGAGCGAAGCAGCGCGTGAGGTCTGAGGAGGAGAGCGTTGCCGAGGCGCGCATGGAACCCCTGTCGCGTGGGGGGAGGAGGGAGATCAGAGGCCCAGGGTCCCCGCACCGATAGGGGGTCTTGAGTACCGCGGAGGGGGGTGCATAATCGAAACCCCACTACCCATCCCCTCCACTTCGGGGTGCCGAGCAGTTGGAAGGAACGCGAGGGGGGCACCTGGTATACAAGACCCCATTCCGGTACAGATCATTATACCCAGACTCAATAAAGCATGCCCACTGTGCGGGCAGCTCCTGGAGGGAGTGCTCACAGTGGCCAAACATTTTAGGATCAAGCATGCTAAGGCAGAGGTACAGTTTGTGTGCCGGAAGTGTGGCAAGGCATCCCCCACGTGTCACCCTATCGCATGCCACGTACTGAAATGTAAAGGCCGGGAGCCCGCCAAGTCCGGAACATTCAAGTGCTCATGCTGTCCACGCAGCTTCCCCACCAAGATAGGTGCCTCCCAACATATGAGGCACACCCACCCGGCCAAGTGGTCCCGCCTGAAGAAGGCCCGCGCCCCAAAACCAAGATGGTCGTGGTCCCCCGCTTCCAGGGAGTACGTCAGGGGTAGGATCTTGACCCTGGGAACGGACAGGGGAGCCTTTGACCGGGTGGCCAGGGAACTGATTAAGCACCTCACAGGAGCCCTGGTGCGCAGAGAATGGGCCACCATGGAGTCGACCATTCACGATCATGCCAAGCTCCTGTGGGGCAGATTGAAGTCCGCACCCGAAACGAGCATGAGGCCCTCCCAGCCCCCAGCTACTCACGCCAAAGAGGAATTCCTGGAGAGGATGATCCAAACAATCGAGGGAGAGGGAGAACATCGGGCCCGAGAGGTCGCCGAACTGAGGGAGGCTGCTCGATCCTCTGCGGAAGAGGCTGAACTGGCGGTAACGGAGCTGATGAGGAGAATGGGGTGCCCCCCCTTTACATCCCAAGACCCCAGAGGGCGAAGGAGAACCAGTCGGAAGGTCGGAGTCCCACTAGAACAAAAGAGGAGGAGAGTCGACGAGTACCGCTACCATTAGTCCATGTATAGTAAATACCTGCGCCGACTCTCCACCACCATCCTCGACGGTAGGAGAAGCTCCAAATGCCCCGTCCCAATGGGGGAATTAGAAGACCACTTCCGGGAGCGATGGAAGGACCTCCAGAGGTTTAGGAAGCTCGGCCGGTTCCAAGCTGACATGGTCACCGACAATGGGGCTCTATACAAGCCCATCCGCCCTCCCGAAGTCGTTAAAAATCTCAAGGAGATGAGGCAGAACTCTGCCGCGGGGCCGGAGGGTATCAAGGTGGGGGAGCTCAGGAACCGCGAGAAGAGTGGGGTGGCGACAGCTGCACTACTCAACCTATGGCTGGTGCGAGGATCCTTCCCAATGTCTGTTAAGAGCTGCCACACCACTTTATTACCAAAATCACCAGACCCTGCAGAAGAGAATTATTTATTATAGTACCGATGTTTGTCTGTGACTGCAAAGTGTCCTTGAGAGAGCTTTGAAAGGCGCTTAAAATCATCTTTATTGCCAAGTATGTAGAACACACAAGGAATTTGTTTCACGCTGCACTAGTATCATCATCAAAATTTGCTAAGTGGCGCTATACAATCCCATTTGGGCTACTGTTGAAAGAGTTCAAAGAGTTAATGGCTTGGGGGAAGAAGCTGTTTAAATGTCTGCTGGATTTGGTGCGCATGGATCGGTAGCACCTGCCTGAGGGGAGTAGCTGGAAAAGGTGGTGGGCAGGGTGCGGAGGGTCCAGTAGGATTTTCCGCGCCCTAGTTTGGATTCTTGCAGTGTGCAAGTCCTCGAAAGTGGGTAGGGCGGTGCCAATGATTTTTTTTCCGCCATCCTAACTGTCCGTTGAAGTCGGATTTTGTCCATTTTTGTGGCGGCCCCGAACCAAACGGTGATGGAAGAACACAGGATGGATTCGATGACAGCCGTGTAGAAATGTTGCAGCACCTCCTGTGGCAGGCCATGCTTCTTTAGCAGCCTCAGGAAGTACATTCTCTGTTGGGCCTTTTTCAGGATAGAGTTGGTGTTGACCTCCCACTTCATGTCCTGGGAGACTGTGATTCCCGGGAACTTGAAGGTCTCAACGGTTGACACAAGGCAGCTGGATAGTGTGAGGGGTATGTGGTGATGGATGTTTCCTGAAGTCCACGATCATCTCAACTGTCTTGAGCGTGTTCAGCTCCAGGTTGTGACGGCTGCACCAGAGCTCCAGCTGCTCCACTTGTTGTCGGTACGCAGACTCATCGCCGTCTTTGATGAGACCGATGACCGTGGTGTCGTCTGCGAACTTTATGAATTTGACAGCAGGGTGCATTGAGGTGCAGTCGTTCGTGTAGAGAGAGAAGAGCAATGGAGAGAGGACGCATCCCTGCGGGGCTCCAGTGCTCGTGGTTCATGTTGTGGATGATATATTTCCCAGTCTGACCTGTTGTGTCCGTCCTGTCAGGAAGCTGAGGGTTCACTGGCAGATCGTGGGGGACACACCAAGCTGGAGAAGTTTGGGGATGAGGAGTTCTGGGATGATGGTATTGAACGCAGAGCTGTAGTCCACAAACAGGATCCTTGCGTAGGTTCCTGTGTTGTCAAGTTGGTCGAGGATGTGATGCAGTCCAATGTTGACTGCATCCTCCACAGACCTGTTTGCCCGGTAACAAACTGAAGAGGATCTAGCAGAGGTCCGGTGATGTTCTTTAGGTGGTTCAGCACGAAGCGTTCAAAGGACTTCATGACCACAGACGTCAGAGCGACAGGTCTATAGTCGTTCAATCCCGAGGGTGCTGGTTTCTTTGGAACTGGGACGATAGTAGACTGTTTGAAGCAGGATGGGACTTCACACTGCTCCAGGGATCTGTTGAAGATTTGTGTGTAGACCGGAGCCAGCTGGTCAGCGCAGACTCTCAGGCAGGAGGTAGACACTGTCAGGTCCTGCAGCTTTCTTGATCTTCTGCTGCTTGAAGAGCCCTCTAACGTCCAGTTCGTGGATCTGTAGGGCAGAGGGCGGAGATACGATAGTTTCTGGTAGTGGTGGGCAGACCGGGGAAATGGGGGTGTCCTTTTCAAATGGGCAAAAGTATGTATTTAACTCATCAGCCATACCATTGTTGTACACTGCTTGGGGGGAAGGTAAACGATAATTTGTTATTGCTTTCAGGCCATTCCACACCGATGCAGAGTCGTTAGCGGAGAACTGTTTGTTAAGCCTCTCCGCATAACTTTTCTTTGCGATGTTAATTTCCTTCGTCAGCCTGTTTCGGGCAAGTTTGTAAACTGCTCGATCGCCGCTTTTAAATGCGGATTCTTTCTCTTTCCGAAGCTGCCTGAGTTTGGGAGTGAACCATGGCTTGTTGTTGTTGAATGAGCAGAAGGACTTTGTTGGTACACACATGTCCTCACAGAAACTGATGTATGATGTTACAGTGTCTGTGTATTCATCCAATGTGCCCGTTGAAGTTTCAAAGACGCTCAAATCAGTGCAGTCTAAGCATTCTTGTAGCGATAACTTTGCTTCATCTGTCCATGTTTTAACTGTCTTGACTAC
Source organism: Hippocampus bargibanti (assembly GCF_051943395.1). Classification (NCBI taxonomy): domain Eukaryota; kingdom Metazoa; phylum Chordata; class Actinopteri; order Syngnathiformes; family Syngnathidae; genus Hippocampus; species Hippocampus bargibanti. Next base: position 14,347,542 of record NC_142752.1, read on the forward strand.
CGGTTTTACACATTTGAGTTTCTGTTTGTATGTGGGAATTAAGTGGATTAAATAGTGGTCAGAAAGACCCAATGCTGCATGTGCAACAGACCGGTATGCGGCTTTGAGTGCTGTGTAACAATGATCTAGAATGTATTCTCCTCTGGTGAAACAGTCAATATGCTGCTTGTATTTGGGAAGTTCACGGTTTAAACGTGTTTGATTAAAATCGCCCAAAATGATCAGGGGTGATTCTGGATATTTTAGTTCGAGATGGTTTACATGGTCCGCTAGCGTTTGTATACACGCGTTAGCATTATGCCGTGGCGCGATGTACACGGCAACGAGAATAAAGGAAGCGAACTCACGTGGCGAGTAGAATGGCTTGCAGTTGAGAGACAGCGATTCCAAACCAGGGCTGCAATGTGCGTCGAGCATCGTGACATCGGTGCACCATTCTTCGTTGATGTAGAAGCATAGTCCACCGCCTTTGGATTTCCCCGATTGCTCCGTATCACGGTCGGCCCGAAGGAGACGGAATCCGGGTAGGTGTAGCGCGGAATCCGGGTGGCGGTCACTAAGGCAAGTCTCAGTGAAGCACAGCGCAGCAGAGCGGGTAAACGTTTTATTGGTCTTTGTGAGAAGCAGAAGTTCGTCCATCTTGTTTGGTAGTGAGCGTAGATTAGCGAGGTGGATCGATGGGAGCGGCGTTCGAAATCCACGCTGCCGTAGCTTGACGAGCACGCCGGCTAGCTTCCCCCTCCTACGCCGGCATCTCAAAGCTCCGTACAGAGCTGCTACGCCGCTCGCGAGCAGCCCCGAAAAACCTTGTAGATTTTGGTGTGTCGGAGAAAATAGTCCAAGAGTGGATTCCCCAATGCTCAGTAACTCTTCCCTCGTGTAACTGAGTCGCGTAGGATCACAAAAAACAAATGAAAATGACAAAACCTGGAACAATACTAGGGAGCGTGTGACCGAGGCTGCCATCCGCGGCGCCAATGCATTGCTCTTTACAATTTTCATTTTTACAATGTATTGAATAAACGACATGACTTCTTTTTATTCAGCAGCCTATCTTTCGGATGCACCCATTTTTGCCTTCAAGTGTTTAGCGGTTTGAAATAAGTAGGAATTTTGTGTTGCCAAAGGACTCTTTTTCAGCAACTCCTGCAATGTAAGTTACTGCTACTCCTGTCCTTTTAGTATCTTCAGAACTGTTGGTTTCTTTCCCTATTCTTTCCTTTTGAAATGTGTTAAAAGACCACTGAGGGTAACCACAGAGTGCTCTCCTGATATGTTTTGACTCCTTTACTCTGTCTTCGACGTTTGTTTAGTTTGCTGACGAAGCTCCTTGGATAAGAAGCGTAACGTCCAACGCCTTCAAAGAAGTACAGACGACGGCTGAAGAAACCTTTTCATCGATGGACCATTCCTGTACGACTGAGAGCTTACACAGAATTATTATTATTATTATTATTATTATTATTATTATTATTATTATTATTTGTTGCCTGCAAAGCGCCTCTGCTGCTTTGGTAATTCGTAACATTTTAAACATCGTTTTATTGATCATTTATTGATGGTTTTATTGATCTGTGTATTATTCTGTTCATTGTAAGGTGTCCCGGGGTGATTTTGTTTTTGATTTGCACATCGTAGCGAGTACATTGAAATATATTCTCTGGTATGTAACCGAGTATACGCTGATCAGAGAAATACAGTGAACCCTCGTTATCGCGGGAGATACGTTCCAAAAATAGCCTCGATAGGTGAAATCCGCAAAGTACAATGTAGTATAAAAAATACTTTTTTTTAAGGAGTCTTTCTCCATGAGAAGAACATTTTTATCGGTAGTTTTTGTCACTCTTTCTTTTTTTATTTGGAGAATAGAGATTTTTTCATTTTTTTTATTATTGGACTTCAAATGTGCAAAAAAAACAAAGTAAAAGAAACAACACTGCAAACAACATTGCAAACAAAGCAGAATAAAATCAAACACGCTGGCTTTGACAGCTCATAAGCTCCTTGAGCTGTTCTCTATTCCAAAAACAAAAGAAAGAGTGCCAACATCTACCGATAATGATATGCTTTTTTTTACAACAGCATAGTATTATGTGTTTTTTTTTCCTCTGTCTTTTGTTTTGTTGTCGAGTTCATTTCAAATGTATTGAAAAAGAACCGCTCAGGGGTTTATTTGCCGTTTTGGTAGAAAGTGGACACACTGCGCATTTCGGGACTGTTAAGATGAACGTTTTATCAAAGGTTGTTTTAAACCTTAATAAAAAAAAACATGAACTGAAAGACGTGAGGTGTGTTTTCGTTTTGAGACACAGAAGGTAAACGTACGTACGCGTGAATACATGTTTTGGTGTAAGATAAATTCGAGTCAGTGAAGCTTAAATATGAAACCCAATTTTCACTTAATAATTAAGACGACGAGAAAACAGTCCAGTCGACCGAAAGCACACCTTTTAAGATCAGCCAAACTCATAATGTTTATTTACGCGAAACTCGAAAAATAACACGGTATAAAGAAAGCGTTCGAGTGAACCGAAGGGATTATTTTTAAGTTCGATCAAACTCATCACATTTATTTTCACTACTCCAAAACGACGACGTGATCGGTAAGGAATATTTTCAACTCGTTTGGGTTGACGGTGCGAGGCCGTCAGTCCTCGGTGCTCTCGAGGTGGCTCGGAGGCCTCTATAACGGTCGCTGTCATACTTCCGGGGAAGCAGCATCACCCCTGAGCTTCCCCCCACCGCGACGCACCACCCCGGGCGGCGTTTGGGTCCGGCTGTCGCCGCCCTGCCGAAGCTCCGGACTTTGACAAAAATTCATAAAGTAGAGGCCAAAATCCTCCCAAAAGTGATGACAGTTTTCCTCTGCTTCGTATACCTTGACGTACTGTTTGTGACTGATTTTCTTTTAATAGTAGGAAGCGTAAGCTGGGTTTCCACCAAAATGTCTTGATTTTATTTCGTGAATCATTTGTTGGTGGTGACTCATTTTGACCTCCATTCACACCTCGTCGCGAGTGCGTCGAAACGTATCTCCGGTATACGTCATCAACGCGGAACAGAGAATTATATATATATACAGTAAAGTCTCATTATATCAAAATTCTCAGAAGTCTGAAAAAATGTCGATATAACCGTTCTGTCGATATATCCATCCCTCGCCGAACTCCATTAAAGGCCATCCTTAACCCGCGCTCCGCGCCCGGCGTGATCCTTAACCCGCGCTCCGCGCCCGGCGTGCGGCTCATTCCACCGGCTGAGGCGAAGCTGCGCAGTCGCGGGGGACAGGCGGCGGCGGGCGCCACGGGTGCGGGCGGGTCGTGTCTGGCTGATTCTGGGAACAGGTCACCAGGCACAGGGCTTGCCCCGCGCTCCACGCCTGGCGTGCGGTCATATTCGTCGGCCGACTGGAGAACCGACTTGATGGCAGAGGCGGGTGCGGAAAGTGTTGCATGAAGCCCCAGAAACTGTTAGTCGACGGTGTCCGGTTAAAACTTCGTTTGTCTTTCCTGGTTCGCGCATTGTCTGGAGTTCACTTGATAAAAATATCAGCAAGTACAATAGATGGTGAACAAAAAACTACTTTATTCTAATGAGACAGAGAAAGCACTTCTCGTCTCGGTGGGACGAAGACATGAGCACAAGAGCACAAAGAACAAAGAGAAAAGCTCCCGCTCTGACAAGTTTTTAAACATACAGAGTGGCGATCTGTTGTCCAATCAGTTGCGAACAAGTCGACCTTTCCCGTCCAATCGGTTACGAGCAACTCAGTGTTGGGCGGGTCTCAGATTGAAGTTGGAGC